>NC_135220.1:8777819-8975319 GCF_052324685.1 Brachyhypopomus gauderio | reverse complement strand
CATGTGCCTTCTTTGGCATCAACCAACTGGCCTACCATGCTTTAATACATAATGCCTCAATGAATCTCTCAGCAACCACATCAAGTGATTTGATGGCCCAAATTCACCAAATGTTTTGACTAAAGGCTTTGTGTGTGATCTTTTCATGGCATTTTAGAACATCTTAAATTAGGCCCAGATTAGATAGGTCATTTTGATAAGACATATTTGTACTCAGGTTTGAAAAAGGGACCCATCACTGCACTGACATTACTGAAGTAACTTGTTCATGACCAAATTCCTGATCATGATCAAATCAATCAAAATGCATTTGAGTTTATGTTTTAGAGAGAATAGTGCAGAAAGAAAGTATTTAAGTGTTTAAGTCTTAAGTCCTGTACAGTGTCCCTTTAAGTAATTCAATTAGATCATTAGTGTACACAGAGTCACAGAGTATTGACCAGGGGTGGGTTTCCCGAAACGTTCGTAACTCTAAGTACTTCGTAACCTCGTACTTACGAATATTCTTAAATTTATGAGTGTTTCCCGAAACTCTTCGTAACTTACGTCGTTCTTATAGTCGTTCGTAAGTTAAGAATCTCCGGACCCATTCGTAACTCACTAAGTTCTTCTTAACTTGAAGCTCACGTGCAGTTCTACCTCAAAAAGGATAGAGGCGCTAATTTCACTCGCGCTGATTTTAAGCACGGCAATACAACGTTTGTGTTTATGTGCATCAGTATTTTTTTTTAAGTAATTACATCGCATATACAACATTAAGTGTCAACAAAAATCACATGTACTACTTTGAATTATTTAGCATTAGCTGATATGTTCCCAATATTTAATTAAATATCTCCGTTCATCATCGTGTAGTTATTCAGACTTTCCCAATTAATGTATGCTTCGCAAATAAATGGCTACAAGTTGGCCTATTAAGTTTGTTTTAACTTAACCAATCAAATTGGCCGATTAATCAGTAGCACATATAAGTAACCTGGAATAAGGCTAGCAATTGTGCTTGTGTGATGAACATGGCAGCACTTCAAAGGATTTTGGATTTGAATCAGAGACATTTAAGACGACGACGACGTCGTAATCCACGAAGCCATGCAGTTCGCCAGAATGCCGCACAGCGTTTGAATATGAACCCCCTAGATCTTCCTGACGATGTGCTGTGTGACAGATACCGGCTGCGTAGGGGTGAGATCATGGGTCTCCTTGAACTTGTGCAGGAGGAGCTGGCTAGAGGAACGAGGAGAAACTTTGCCCTTAGCCCCACGGTGCAGTTACTGGCAGCCCTCCGATTTTATGCCACAGGAGGGTTTCTGCAGACTGTTGGTGATGCACACGGACTAAGCAAAGCTGCAGTATCTAAATGTGTGCATGCTGTTACTAAAGCATTGATTCGCCATGCAGCAACCTACATCACATTTCCAAGGACTAGGGATGCATTACATGAAGATAAAATTGGTTTTCATTCAATTGCTAATATTCCTGGAGTTATTGGTGCAGTGGACGGCACTCTGATCCCCATACTCACACCCAGCCTCTTGAGCCCAATCTACACCTGCCGTAAGGGCTTCTCTGCTTTGAATGTCCAAGTAATATGCAACCACCAAGGCCTCTTTACGGACATTGTGGCAAAGTGTCCTGGGAGTACTCATGACTCCTTCATCTGGGCCAATTCTGGAGTGTGTCAGATGGCTAAGGATGGTGCATTTGATGGTGGACATTTAATAGCAGACAGTGGGTATCCTCTCCGAAGCTACATACTCACTCCTGTATCAAATCCCCAGACTGAGGCTGAGGAAAGATACAACATGGCACACAGCAGAACACAATGTGTGATCGAGAGAGCTTTGGGCATGTGGAAAATGCGTTTTCGGTGCCTCCACAAATCATCTGGTGGCCTTCGGTTTTCTCCAGAACGCAGCTGTGCTGTAATTGTTGTGTGTGCTATGCTGCACAACATTGCAGTGCAAGCTGGCATACATGTGCAAGAAGAGGAAGATGATGAGGATGATGAGGAGACAGAGGAAATAAATATTCTGGTAGAGTTAGCAGGAGAAAGGAGAGAAGGACTTTACCAGGCTGGCCTGGACAACCGAAGGCAAATTATAAGAAATGTTTTTGCCTAGATGCACCAAAAAATAAAAGACTTTGGATAAGTGATCTGTGGGTGATCAATTTTTGTTATAAACATACACTCGGAGGCATTTGTTGTGGTTCAAGTTTTATTTTCAATAAACACCATGTGCAAAAAAATATAAATAAAAAATTAACAAAAAGGTCTTCCATCTTCCCTAAAACCTACCCAGTGTTGGTACTAGTACTGGGATCTGGAAGGAAAATGTATTAATGTCAGTGCCACAAAATGGGAGTTATTTCATAGATGTTTTAGTGAAAATTCAATAAAGTATATTAACATTTACTATTGTTAATTGGTTAAGTATCTCACCTTCTTCAGAGGGCAATATAATTGGAACAGATATTGAGGGCCTGCTCATCTGGTACTCCGCTACTGCCAGTTGCTTTGCCATGAGGTCAAGTTTGGCCCTCTTCAGTTCCAGCAGCTCCTGATGATGCCTCTCTCTCTGCTGCATCTGCTCTTCATGTTGCTTCTCCTTTTGGAGGAGCTTTTCCCTTTTGAGCTGCAGCCTTTCTCTTTCTAATGCAACAAGCTCCACACTGCACCCACAGGTATTTAGAGTCGTTGCTGGTGGATCTCCCTCTCTGGCCTGGGCACAGGAAGGCCCTGGAGAGGCCTCAGGACTGCTGATACATCCTGGGTATGCAGGTTCAGGTGGGGTAGAGGGAATCTCACCCAGACATACATCAATACCCCCTGGTATCCCTTCAGTGGCTGTGGGGCCCAGTATCCCAAGTGTCCTTTCCTCCTCAACTGTAAGGACACTTGTGGACATTTGACCCCCACCAGTCTTAGACCTCTCCTTTCTGAGTTCTGCCCCCCTTTTTTTGGCTTGACTGGAGAAGTCACGCCACTTCTTCCTGATCTCCTCACCCGATCTTTTTATGCCACTAACGGCACAGATATTCTTAGCAATATCTTCCCATTTTTTTTTCTTTTCTGAATTCGAGGAACTTCCTCGCGCTTTAGAAAACAAAACGCGTTTGTTTTTTTCCACTTCGTCCACCATTTGGCTCAGCTCTGTCGCCAGAAAATTCCGCTTCCTCTGTTTGCTAGCCATGGTGAATGAAGGGTGAAAGGTTAATTGTGTGCCCTATTTATACCTTTGATATACGATCGGTCAAATTTGCAAAGGTAATAATTTTAGAGTTCTTCTCATTTTTTTCTTATACTTGACATTTCTACACTTATTAGTTGTTAGTTTTTATGATTGTCATTTTGCCAATGATACTTTTGCGGCGTAATTATGAATAAATGTATGTAAATCGGTGGTTCGGTTTTCGACTAGCGGAGATTTTCCAGCGCAGCTGCATAGGCGGAGTCAACTAAGAACTACTTAGAACTCGTTCGTAAATTTGGAGACTACGAAGGCTTTTGGGAAACACTCGTAGATTTGGCGTTCTTAAAGTTACGTCGTTCTTAAAGTTGTTCGTAACTTTCTAAGATCGTTCGTTATCGGGAAACCCACCCCAGAGAAGTAATCTGGGGCAAATTTAGTCACACTAATGATCGCATCAGATTCTGAGTTGGGCAATCTAGGAAAGCTATTCATAGAGACAGAACACAAAAAATAGCTTTATTAAGCTTTATTCAAATTCATGTAAACAATGTAAAAAAAGAATCTGTGTGTGCAGGTGTGTTTGGTTGTGTGCCAACTGTGTGTGACACACATGCTTAATGTAAATATTAAATATAAATTAAAAGTAATTTAAATACAACAGAAACTTTTCAGTTTCATTAAGTTTTCATTTTGGACACATGTTGCAGCGTACAGACATCGTACTATTAACTGGCCAACCACATGTAATATATTTGGTGCATATAAGAACCCATGTGAATGATCTGGAAGAGATTTGACTACAGAAATGAGCCACTCTGCTTTATTTTAGCTAGATAACTTGAATTGGTTACTTAACAAGGAATCTACGCTATTACACAAAGGGGTGTTAACATAAGAATAACATCAGGACAATATAATACAGTAATAATTCCAGGTGAGTGACTGTACCATACTGTAGAGTGTGTTAGAAATTCTGAAACCCTTAAATGGTGAGCACAATACAAGTCAGAAGCAGTTGGGTTAGATAATAAAGTACAATGATTTATTTTAACAACGCATGGATTAATCCAGAGATCTCAGTTACACACACAAAAGGTGTCTGTTGCAGAGAGCTAATTCCCCACTCCGAACTCTCATCTTTTATACTTTTAATCATCAATACACACGGTGTCCACGAGGTGAACATGAGGTGATTAACTAACTGTGATTGGACAATACACGACATAATTAACACTGATTTGACAACTACATATTAGCCTCTCCCCCCACATGCCCTCTCCACGCTCAGCATCCACGTGATGGCGTGACAAACTGGGTGTCGCCGTAGTCCTTTCCAAGTGGAGATTAGGCGTCTCCAACGAGGTCAGTTTAAGAACACCAGAGGAACATCAGATTAGGACTGAGCTGAGGCCGTCCAGAGAGCACACAAACACATCTGAGGCCTACTGAAGTCACGGATGGCTTCAGTGCCATGATTAACACACGTATATGTAAAAAGATCTCTAACACCTATATCTAATGTGTTTAATGTATACTAAGAAAGCCTGACATAAAAGGAAATCATCAAATTTCCATCACAAGAGAGAGATAGAGATATATTCAGAATCATTGTGAAGTGCACAGAGAGTTTCAAGAGAAACAGTATGTTCAGACAGAGGCCTTTGCTTGCATGGTTGATTCTGGACTCGTCCAAAACGTGTGTGTGTTGGTGTGGGTGTGTGTATGTGTGTGTGTGTGTGTGTGTGTGTGTGTGTGTGTGTGTGTGTGTGTGTGTGTGTGTGTGGGTGGGTGTGGGGGTATGTATGTGTGTGTATGCATGTGTGTGTTTGTGTGGGTATATTTTGTTTTAAATAATAATAAAAAAAAACTTTTAACAATAGTAGAGAAATAGTAGCATAGTAACAAATATATTATTTTGTGCTACTTTTTTGTATAAAATGATAAAGTTCTCCTTTAACATTTTCAAACCAGATTGCAAAACAGTTGGGACACTAAACAAATAGTGAATAAAAACTGAATGCAGTGATGCGGAGATGGCAAATGTCAATATTTTTTTCGTAACAGAACGAAAATAGATGACAGATCAAAAGTTTAATATGAGTAAATGTAATATTTTAAAGGAAAAATATGTTGATTCAAAATTTCAGTGTCAACAAATCCCAAAAAAGTTGGGACAAGTAGCAATAAGTGGTTGGAAAAAGGAAAGTGAGCATATAACGAACAGCTGGAAGACCAATTAACTCTAATTAGGTCAATTGACAACATGATTGGGTATAAAAAGAGCTTCTCAGAGTGTCAGTGGCTCTCTGAAGCCAAGATGGTAAGAAGATCATCGATTCCACCATTGTTGCACATAAAGATAGTGCAACAATACCAGAATGGTGTTACCCAGCATAAAATAGCAAAGACTTTTAAGTTATCACCATCAACCGTGTATAACATCATCAAAAGATTCCGAGAATCTGGAGCAATCGCTGTGCATAAGGGTCAAGGCCGTAAAACTCTACTGGATGCTCGTGATCTCGGGCCCTTCAACCTCACTGCACCTCAAACAGGAATGCCACAGTCAAGGAAATAACAGAATGGGAATACTTCCAGAAAGCATTGTCAGTGAACACAATCCTCCGTGCCATCTGCCGTTGCCAGCTGAAACTCTACAGTGCAGACAGGAAACCATTTCTAAGCAAGTTCCACAAGCTGAGATGTTTGCGCTGGGCCAGGGGTCATTTAAAATGGAGTGTGGCAAAATTTCAGTTAAACTTTGCAGGTTAACTAAAATTCAAAGTTTTACAGCATGCATAATAGGTTATATAACCTCATCACCAAGCTACCAGCATAGCCACCATACCAAAGGAACAACATTCTTCAGAATCAAACAAATTCCTCAGAATCATATTGTTAGTAAATGTAAAATGTTTTTTCACAGCTTGACCTATATCTGATTGTCAGCATAGGTATTTGTAGAATTCCTATCACTTCCCAGGGCTTCCTGATATTGTTCTTTTGAAACAGGCTTCATGTGCCTTCTTTGGCATCAACCAACTGGCCTACCATGCTTTAATACATAATGCCTCAATGAATCTCTCAGCAACCACATCAAGTGATTTGATGGCCCAAATTCACCAAATGTTTTGACTAAAGGCTTTGTGTGTGATCTTTTCATGGCATTTTAGAACATCTTAAATTAGGCCCAGATTAGATAGGTCATTTTGATAAGACATATTTGTACTCAGGTTTGAAAAAGGGACCCATCACTGCACTGACATTACTGAAGTAACTTGTTCATGACCAAATTCCTGATCATGATCAAATCAATCAAAATGCATTTGAGTTTATGTTTTAGAGAGAATAGTGCAAAAAGAAAGTATGTGTCCCTTTAAGTAATTCAATTAGATCATTAGTGTACACAGAGTCTTGAGTATTGACCAGAATAACATCAGGACAATATAATACAATAATAATTCCAGGTGAGTGACTGTACCATACTGTAGAGTGTGTTAGAAATTCTGAAACCCTTAAATGGTGAGCACAATACAAGTCAGAAGCAGTTGGGTTAGATAATAAAGTACAATGATTTATTTTAACAACGCATGGATTAATCCAGAGATCTCAGTTACACACACAAAAGGTGTCTGTTGCAGAGAGCTAATTCCCCACTCCGAACTCTCATCTTTTATACTTTTAATCATAAATGCACATGGTGTCCACGAGGTGAACATGAGGTGATTAACTAACTGTGATTGGACAATACATGACATAATTAACACTGATTTGACAACTACATATTAGTCTCTCCCCCCACATGCCCTCTCCACGCTCAGCATCCACGTGATGGCGTGACAGACTGGGTGTCGCCGTAGTCCTTTCCAAGTGGAAGGTGTGACAAAGAAGGCCCAAGACGATTGAATAGTTAGAGGCCTGTATTAGACATGAATGGGAGAGCATTCCTATTTCTAAACTTTAGAAACTGGTCTCCTCTGTCCCCAGATGTCCGAGTGTTGTAAGAAGGGGGGATGCCACACAGTGGTAAAAATGGCCTTGTCCCAACTTTTTTGGGATTTGTTGATGCCAAGAAATTTTGAAACAACATATTTTTCCATGATAGTCTCTCAATTTACTTTTGATCTGTGATATTTGTTCTATTCTAAACATTGCATTCAGTTTTTATTCACAATTTGTTTAGTGTCCCAACTTTTTTTGAATCCGGGTTGTACATTTACACCATGACAAATCAGAAGAAAATAATTTAAATGTCTGACTTTGAAGCCACTTCAGAATTTTTCATTGTTCACTTAAATTTCACATCACATTGTGCTTACCATAGAGAGACTGAATTCCATTGACATCATCTTTGGGCAGAACAAATGAATTTGGATCCCTATAGATAGGTACATGAGCGCACCCGGGTCACTGGAGTGGGACAGACCCAGTGGGTGGCCAAACTCGTGAGCAGCAACCAGGAACAGAATGTAACCTGAAAAGAATAAATGATCAGCCTATCAGAGTTTATATGATTTTCATAGTTTTCTTGGTTCAGTGGTGATTTACAAGCCTCACCATTAGTTGAACGGAAGGTGAAATGTTTGTCCTCATCAAAGTGTGCGTCTCCTCCAATGCCAGCAGAGGGAGCAAAAGCATGAGCCAGTGTGCCATCTTGTCCATCAAAGGGATATTGATCACCGTGGGCTACAAATAAGAACTAGAGTGTAGAGTGAAGGATTTCAGATTCTAGACAATTTACTTTCTTTCTTCTTTCACTACTATCACCTCACAGACCTGAAAACATAAACAAACCAAGCCCACTATGAGCCTTAACACGTAGGTGTATTGTTGCACCTCTCCCAACCACTAGGGTGCCCTACTCCCAGTCACACACAGCCACTCCCACTCCCATAATCGTCAGTGTTTTAGTTTGTTGTTTCTTGTTTGTTTGTCTTATAAGCCCGCATGTTCCTGCCATCCACAATGCACATTGAGCCAATCTGGCAGGGACTGAGGAAGTCTGGGACTCTGGGACTTTGCACTATTGATGTGCCAACCAGAGGATATACTAGACCTTCTATGACTAGCACTTCCCGGTTCTTCTTATTCAAGCATTTGCTGAAATGTTAGCTTTTGATTTTCTGTTTGTAATCGTGTATTCGTGTATCTGTTTGTATTCAATAATAAAGATTATTCAATGCAACCCTTATCTTATGAACCCTCACTGCGGCCATCACAGTGGACAGCTAAGACCTTTAGTGTCTTTTCAGTCTGATACACCAGAGCAGATTAAAACTTCATTTCAGAATTTATGAGGGACTGATGTGGCAGCAAGGAGGAAGGAGGTGGGGCTCAGCCACTCCTTGAGTCTGATTGGCCCCCCATGTGTCCCCCCACATTATTTGTGTTATTTAAATGTGCCTTTCTGTGCCCAAGCTTGAGCCTTTGCTGAGTAAAAGAATGAGGTCACACTTCTAACCACTGAGCTGTGGTTTCACCCAACACCTCTTTCTAGTGAAAACGTAGAGCACTAGAGCATCAGTTAAATCCAGAGCAGCTAGAGCAAACACAAAATATTTACGTTATATCTGTTCTACTTGAAGAAAAAACACAGTAGAAATTTGAATTGTTTATACATAAGAATACATTAGACTGTAATTTAATGTAGAGATAAGGCACTCGATCCAAAATTCTACACAGAGAAATGTAAGCTGAAGATGTATAAAGTATATTTGTGTGTGTTTGAAGTTGAAAGGAAATCACCCACATACTATGAAAACCAAATAGGGGATTCCAGCGGAAGTTTATCTGCAGTTCATTTCAGTGTGTGATAAGTGTAAACTCATGTCCTTATGAAGAACAGCAAACATTTCAGCATCTCTGCTATTGCAGAGTCATGTGCATGTCAGACTTCTGCAGGAATCCCCTGTTATATTTTGATAGTGTGTGGGCAACATCTTTTCAACATAAACGCTGTGATGTAATTATAGTGTTTTATCTCAGCTATGCTTACTCTAAATCCTCTTATCCTCCACCGAAGGAGATCATGATGTCTGCCGTGCCACTGTAGATGCGGGTGAACTTCAAAGGAGTAACATGGGCCCAGACCTGCAGCGCTCTCTGGATGGAATCATCCACTTCAACCTGAGTCATGTCAGGAGTGTAGTTCTCAATCCTGTGGGAATTAAAGGTTTTTAGATGCTTTTAATTACTTTGGCACTGGAGGTCTGAGACTTCTCTCAAACTGAGTGAGAACGGGTAGTCATGACCACTGTCAACTGACCATTGCTAGTTGATTGTGGAAAGTATAATCTACACTGTTGCAAAGTGTAGGGACCTGTTTCAGTGGTTAAATTGTTTACCAGAACACCACACAATACAAATTGACCAAAGAATACCAGCAGCAAATATACTGTTGGACATGTGGCCAACCAGAACACATGACTTGCATATGCGCCAATAGAGATTGATTTTTAAGGTGCCCAGAGGGCCCAAAGGGCAATTTGTATCCTCAGGCTCAGTAGAAGAGGAGACCAAAAGTGCACATATAAAAATAAATAAACAGTCAACACTTTCATTATTGGTTGTCACGAAAGTCGCCTTTTCAGTCACTGGGCTAGAAGGTGCTCACCTCTACCTGTTCAATGACAAGACTGTAATGCGTTGCCCCACCCCCTGTCAATCATTCCTCACTTTCCTTTCATTTCAGACTCCATCCAAAATGCCATACTTCCCTCCTATTCAGTACGCCAAAGCAGTAAAGGCTAGTGTGTCCGAATACACAATATAAGTGAAAAGTACCTGGATGGCCTACTGAATTGGGCGCCATTTTGAAGTATGCGATTTTGGCACCCCGTCCTATTCCATAATTCAACAGGAGCAGTGGAGGCTTTCAGAGCAGAGAAGAAATGGCGGAAGGTAGCGAGTCAGCTATTTACAAATATAAGTAAAATACAACAGGGTATATGCAGAAATACTGAAGTTAATTTCAATCCATTCATCCATCCATTCTTTACTGCTTATCCAGGTCACGGGAGCAGTAGCCTAAGCAAAGAGGCCCAGGTTTCCCTCTCCCCAGCCACCTCTTCTAGCTCTTCTGGGGGGATACAGAGACATTCCCAGGACAGCTAATATATATAATCTATCCAGCGTGTTCTGGGTCTTCCCTGGGGTCTCCTCCCAGTTGGACATGCCCGGACCCAGGTGACATCCTGACCAGATGTCCGAACCACCTCAACTGGCTCCTCTCTACATGGAGGAGCAGCAACTCTACTCCAAGCCTCTCCCGGATGACCGCGCTCCGTACCTTATCTCTAAGGCAGAGCTCAGACACCCTGTGGAGAAAACTCATTTCAGCCGCTTATATTCGTGATCTCCTTCTTTCGGTCACTATCCAGAGCTCATGACCATAGGTAAGAGTCAGAAAGTAGATTGACCAGTAAATCGATAGCTTTGCCTTTTGGCTCACCTCCGCCTGTCAGTCTCCCATTCCATCCTTCCTTTACTTGTGAACAAGAACCCGAGATACTTGAACTTGTCCACTTGAGGCAAGGACTCGCTCCCAGCCCAGAGAGGGCACACCCCCCTAGAGGAATCCCAGAGGAACACGGTTGAATGCCTTCTCCAAATCCACAAAACACATGTGGACTGGTTGAGTGAACTCCCATGCACCCGAGGGGTAAAAACTCACAAGGGTAAAAAGCTGGTCCAGTGTTCCACGAGTAGGACGGAACCCACATTGTTCTTCCTGTAACTGAGATTTGAATATCGACTGGACTCTCTTCTCCAGAACCCCTGCATAAACTGAGGCTGAGGAGTGTGATCCCCCGATAGTTGGAGCAGCTCCCCGCATCACGGCCATCCCGAAGCACTCACTCACTCACTCACTCACTCACTCACTCCAGTTACGGTTTTTAAGTGTGCCAACTGGCAGGCGAAGGAAACTCAGAGTTGTCTCGGTCGTGCAGGTGCAGGACCTCCCTTTGTGAGCTGGAGGAATACACAGCACTGAATGACAGGACCTGCAGAGCTTTTAAAGGAGAGAATAAATCAGGAACAGGTGTGTAGCAGAGAGAGTGTCAGTAGGCAGGTGACTGAATGAGGGAGTGTGCGAGAGGTGGATTGTTGGGTCATGGGTGTCTCCCCTGAACCCCAAGACGGGCCTACCGTGACACTATCTACCTTCCAACAGGAGATTTGACAATAGTTTAACAAGGAATAGCACACAGATGTATTCCTGATGGCATCGAGAAATCTTGGAGCCAGAGGAGGGAGATCCTGTCTGAGAGGGGCACAAACTTCAGATAGAAAGCTGTAGAACCCCTAGTAGCTTTGACCTCACCAGACGACTCACCTCTCCAACCAACCTTATGACTTAACAGACGTAATTCATCTCTCTTTGGTCATCCAAGGGAGTGAGTCATAAAATCTGATGAAGCAGTTGTGTAAGCGGAACTAGAGAATCAGACTGATTGAGTCTGTACTACACACAGTGATAATGGAGTTTGAGGGCATCATTGTCCTTATCATTACCCTCCACCTTACTGAACAGCAACAATCGTTTAGGTTGAGGGTAATGAGGAAGATAATTATGAGGTTGGCATTCCGTTATTAGGTGTTTTTTGGCTGGCCGTCTAACGTTTTCGTGTAGTCAGTGTGTTAGTGTCTCTGGTTTTAGGTCTTGCACTGTAGTCAAAACAGAGTGGATGCCGCATGCTGTTGTCAGTGATGATGATCTGTGTCTTGGTCTTGTTTAGATGAGTTTATATTTATTACTGAAAACTTTAGTGCTCATAAACAGGTGTTGCCACACATGGTTGTTGTGTCTGTGAACATATCCTGTTGTGATTGCAGTCTTTAATTCTTGGACAATTTGTAATATTTAAGATTTTAAAATGTGCTTTATTTAAAATGTTTTAAATGCACACATTTGAAAAAAAGTCCAAATGAAGCGGATTACAGTAAAATTGAACTGACATAAGAAAACAACAGATGTTACTGTATAATGTCTGTTATGTCTGTTGTTTGCTGTGAGAGAGTAAAATATTACATGTAATACTGTTTCTGTATTGCCATCAACTGTAAATTTTTTCACAGTGATTGACTATGTTCATCTCAAATAAAGAATCTGTGCTAGGGTTTGAAAGAATGAACAAGGTTTGCTGTGTTTTAACAAAGTTGGTGTATATAGAGGAAACTTGTGCCTTTGAACAGGATATTTGTATGAGTATAAATGTATAAATGTGTTGCTGTGTTTAGAGTTTTGAAAATGTATCTCAAGTATTGGGAAATGCATGTTAGCAGTCATAAAAAACTGTAAAATGATCAGATGCAAATAAAAACATTCCATTTATTGGTTATAAACCAACCATCCATAAATAATCAAATGTGTTACTGAAAAATAAATTTAAAATGTTTTTAAAACACATTTAAATTAAAGATGAAACACTCAAAAAGCTTTGAACCACCCTATATTATTATTGATATTGTATATTATTATATACATTTCATTTTTTGCTATATCTGTAATTCAGTAGTACACAGACAGGAACATTTAGCATGGCAGGAAGTAGTTGTTATTAAGCGTACGTAAGACCTTCTTGCTTGAGGAGCTGAACTGAAATATGCGTGTTCCACTGACGAGGTAGGTATAACCTGTAACACACAGTTTACATGTAGGGTTATCACACAGCTACTTAGTCCTAGGATGGTTTGACTGTCTTAATTATTAAAGGTGTTTATATTACGTACCCCTGTACTGGAAAGCTGCAGTAATTTTTCCATTGATTCCTGGGAATCCCTTTTTCACCAATTTAGGGTAACCCTTGTCCATCACCTTCCTGCTTTCATCATAACTGCAAAGTAATTACATTTGTTAGCTGTATGCAGAGAAAAATTCTGGTAATTAAAGAAAAACAATGTCATTTATGTCCTACCTGTAGTAATAGTTGTCAGTAAAGAACAGGGTCTTTCCAGTGTCCGGGTCATAAAGGGCAGCGCTGATTTTCTTCACTGTGGAGGGAAGCCCCATGCTGCTGAGGGGTTTTGGGTATCCTGGCACAGTGGCAGTAGCCCTGAAAGCCCAGACTTTCTCACCTGAGGATCATGACAAGGTTGGATGTTTATCTCACACTGCATTGTTAATGGAAACATTATATTTTATATTTTTGAAGGTTATTTACTATTTACCTTTGAAGAAGAATATTTTGTCTTGTGCTGTATTCTCATAAGCGGCATCAATATTATCTTTAACATCTGGCCAGAAGCTCTGGATCGGATTTTGTTTAGTTTCGTTGTTTGCAAAAATACGCCAGAAAATGCTGAATAACAGAAGATCAATCAGATGGTCAGATGATCAATCAGATGGCCAATGCCAATTTATTATACCTCAGATTTAACTAATTCAGCTACATCGTTTCATCCATTTGTACCTGTTCTTGAAGAAGAATGTCTCTCCTCGCAGTGTTGTAACAGCATCCAGGACTAGACCGCGGTTACAGGCATTAGGGGTGACTCCAGGTGTGGGGCGAGGCTTCTCAGGATCCACTTTTAAGTTTGGACCTGTGGTTTAATTGTCAGAAAACTGTTAAAATTATTAAAATTGGTTGATGGACTGTAAATGAACCGACTACAGAATTTTTCATTGTTCACTTAAATTTCACTTCATATTGTGCTTACCATAAAGAGACTGAATTCCATTGACATCATCTTTGGGCAGAACAAATGAGTTTGGATCCCTATAGATGTACATTGGGTACATGAGCGCACCCGGGTCACTGGAGTGGGACAGACCCAGTGAGTGGCCAAACTCGTGAGCAGCAACCAGGAACAGAATGTAACCTGAAAAGAATAAATGATCAGCCTATCAGAGTTTATATGATTTTCATAGTTTTCTAGGTTCAGTGGTGATTTGCAAGCCTCACCATTAGTTGAACGGAAGGTGAAATGTTCGTCCTCATCAAAGTGTGCGTCTCCTCCAATGCCAGCAGAGGGAGCAAAAGCATGAGCCAGTGTGCCACCAGGTCCATCAAAGGGGTAGAAATCACCATGGGCTACAAATAAGGAAGGAAGACTTCATAATCTAGACAGTTTACTTTTTTTGTCATTTTTGTCTAATGGCACAATCTAGTCATATAAGAAAAGATTCAGTTCACTGAAATGGAGCCAGAATTGCCTGTCTAATAACACCCAGCAGTTCTGCAAATCTAAAGGAATGTGCCACATCGAAGTATCAGGTAGGAGACAAATGCTGCCACTACTTCTCAGATGAGTAAAAATGTAGAAAATCAGGGTGTCTGTTAAATTCAACCAGAAACAGCTCTAGGTATATATTCTACCTGATCTCCCAGCAATCATGAAATGAGAATTGTTTATACTTAAAATTTAATTTTCTTATAATTGACTGTAAAATTGTACATATAACTTTCCCATTGTTGCAATGTGAACTTACATCCTCTACCGAAGGAGATCATGATGTCTGCTGTGCCACTGTAGATGCGGGTGAACTTCAGAGGAGTAACATGGGCCCAGACCTGCAGCGCTCTCTGGATGGAATCATCCACTTCAGCCTGAGTCATGTCAGGAGTGTAGTTCTCAATCCTGTGGGAATTACAGAATGTGTTAAAGGTTTTACAGGCTTGTGGCAGTGCAGTTAATAGACTATGTCTCCAGCAGCGGCTCCTGTTTGTACCTGTATGTTAGGTCGTTGGTCTTCCACTTGAGACCCTCACCAAAAGTAGAATACTGAGCAACATCTGGAACTCCACAGCGAGGTTTCTGCATCACGTTTAATGTCTCTGAGTCCATAGTTCCTGTCACTGTAAGTCCAAAGAACTTCTGCATATCTGCTATTTTGAGACTCATCTGATTAAACCTCCCTTTGGAAGAAGGTCCAGTTTGCTCGGTCAGGTTGTAGAATTTCTTTAAATAATTCTACACAAAACAATGAAATACATGTTAACATGAATAGTTTCTAACATTGTGAATAGTAACAGCAATTATTACATCCTTTTCCTGAGTATCAACTAATAATGAACACATAAATTTTACATCACCTCTACAAAGGCATCTTCGTTCTCAGTTTGCCGTGTTATTGGACCTGAATGAACGGTTATCATCAGGCCCATGAGGATGCAGAACTTGTAGTGAGTCTTCATGTTGCCTCGTCCTCAGGGATCCACTTTAGCTTGGAGGGTTCAGAGGGCTTAAATACCCCTCACACAGACATGGTAAGCAGCAGTCTTTGTCATCTTTCTCTGTCAGTCATGGAACATCATTATTTCTGGGTATGGTTTCACCCACACGATGTCAAGGAAATGTCGTCATGGTTCATGTCTGGATAAATTCTTGTCTTAATTTCCTCATTTTCAATCTGTACTTTTTGAAGATCATTGCTTAGTAAATAAGAAGAAAAATGTAATGATCATAGCGTACATTTGACATTTTGATTTGTTTTAAATCATGAAATAATCACTATGAAAAATATAGGAAATCTTCCAATATAAATACAAAGACAAATAAATGCATGAATAAGATAAATATCAAATTGAAAAGAATTATTTTCCTTCAGTGTATTTACTTAATTTTCATGAAGAATGTATGTTTTTCTCATTGTATCATGTGGAAATCCCACACTTGTCTACACATGCCACATCCGCAACTTTATGGATGACTCACTCACACACACACACACACACACACACACACACACACACACACACGTTTTGGATGAGTCCAGAATCAGCCATGCAAGCAAAGACCTCACACACTGTTGTTTTACACAACACCATATATGGATTGCATCAGTGTTTTTTGTTACAGAAAAAAAGTGCATGAAGTGTCATGAGTGTAATGATTGGCTTTAATGGTGAATGTGTGAACTGGATTAATATCATCATTGTCTGTCTGAGCATGTAATGTCATATATGGTCATTTATGGGTGTGGGGGGGCACTGTTACAGCCACCGTGTCCTGACAAATGGCAGAACGATAAGATGACTAAAACAGGGACAGTGACTAAGACATGGATCACAACATAGAGAGAGAGAGTAGCAGTGATGGATCAGGACAGAGAAAGAGAGAGAGGAGGAGTGATCGATCAGGACAGAGAGAGAGAGAGAGAGAGAGAGAGAGAGAGAGAGAGAGAGAGAGAGAGAGAGAGAGAGAGAGAGAGAGAGAGGAGTGATAGACAGAGTTAGGAGGTGTGGGTGATGGGGTGGGGGTATTGCTGTACTAGAATGTTGTACAGTGTTATTTTATATTCATTGGCCTCTATGCAAATTCACTCCCTAAGACACATACAGTATGTGAATGTAACAATTTATCAAACTAAAAGAGGGATTAGGAAATTCGCCCTCATGGTTGTGAGTTAAGGCACCATCATTATTTTAGACAGGAAACAATGAAATTAGGGACTTTTTAGAACAATTTTAATGCCAGATTCTTTGATATGAAATATATTATTGTCACAGTGGGCCCTTTGTTTTCTGTCACTGTTTAACCTGACAGTCCCAGTTCAGCAGCACTGGCCGAGTTGCTTCTCACCTGGCCTCTTCACTCACAGGCTGCTTCTCACCTAGCCTCTTCACTCACAGGCTGCTACTCACCTGGCCTCTTCACTCACAGGCTGCTACTCACCTGGCCTCTTCACTCACAGGCTGCTACTCACCTGGCCTCTTCATTCACAGGCTGCTTCTCACCTGGCCTCTTCATTCACAGGCTGCTACTCACCTGGCCTCTTCACTCACAGGCTGCTACTCACCTGGCCTCTTCATTCACAGGCTGCTTCTCACCTGGCCTCTTCATTCACAGGCTGCTACTCACCTGGCCTCTTCACTCACAGGCTGCTACTCACCTGGCCTCTTCATTCACAGGCTACTACTCACCTGGCCTCTTCACTCACAGGCTGCTACTCACCTGGCCTCTTCACTCACAGGCTGCTACTCACCTGGCCTCTTCACTCACAGGCTGCTTCTCACCTGGCCTCTTCACTCACAGGCTGCTTCTCACCTGGCCTCTTCATTCATAGGCTGCTACTCACCTGGCCTCTTCACTCACAGGCTGCTACTCACCTGGCCTCTTCACTCACAGGCTGCTTCTCACCTGGCCTCTTCACTCACAGGCTGCTACTCACCTGGCCTCTTCATTCACAGGCTGCTTCTCACCTGGCCTCTTCATTCACAGGCTGCTACTCACCTGGCCTCTTCACTCACAGGCTGCTTCTCACCTGGCCTCTTCACTCACAGGCTGCTTCTCACCTGGCCTCTTCATTCACAGGCTGCTTCTCACCTGGCCTCTTCACTCACAGGCTGCTTCTCACCTGGCCTCTTCACTCACAGGCTGCTACTCACCTGGCCTCTTCATTCACAGGCTGCTTCTCACCTGGCCTCTTCATTCACAGGCTGCTACTCACCTGGCCTCTTCACTCACAGGCTGCTACTCACCTGGCCTCTTCATTCACAGGCTACTACTCACCTGGCCTCTTCACTCACAGGCTGCTACTCACCAGGCCTCTTCACTCACAGGCTGCTACTCACCTGGCCTCTTCACTCACAGGCTGCTTCTCACCTGGCCTCTTCACTCACAGGCTGCTTCTCACCTGGCCTCTTCATTCATAGGCTGCTTCTCACCTGGCCTCTTCATTCACAGGCTGCTTCTCACCTGGCCTCTTCATTCACAGGCTGCTTCTCACCTGGCCTCTTCACTCACAGGCTGCTTCTCACCTGGCCTCTTCACTCACAGGCTGCTTCTCACCTGGCCTCTTCATTCACAGGCTGCTTCTCATCTGGCCTCTTCACTCACAGCGTTTGCCTTCGTTATTGTTTGTGGTTGCTACAGGATGTTTCTGAGTTTGTTAGCTAGCACCTACTGATCTTTGTTCTAAGGTGTTTTCATAATGGACATTAAAGCTGTGCTGCTGCCTTCACCTCCTGCACCTCCATCCTCCCGTTACAGTCATATAATATTAATTTACCTATCATAAAAGGCTTTCACAGCAATGTATGGTATAATGTTACAGTAAATAATTGTAAAATTGCAACTTTTTGAGTTTTCACTGTGAAACTGAACTAGATTTGCTCTACACATTAGAGACCTAAAACCGTTAGCAGGTAGCTGCTAGTTTATATTTTGTCTTAAAGTTTGTGCTTTTGCAGTATTTTGCAATAACTAAACTATTCTGTATCCTATGTTTTATGGTGCAGTAAAATACAGGAAATGTTTCTTTTATTCATCAAATAGAAGGAGATTGATATCTGGATGTGCAATTGCAAATATATCTAACCAAAATATTGCTTGTTTGCAAGAAGTTACTTCATAGCCACTGCTATCAAAATAGAAATTATATGCCTTCTGTGTTTTCTGCTTATGATAATTTTAATAAACAAAAAAACCTAACTCTATAAACATATAATTAATAATATTAAAATATTTGTGTTCAAAGAGTCGAGCCTGTCCACATAAATGAGTTGATAATGCAAGAGTCATGGTATAGGGATAACAGGATATTAAAGCCTTATTTATAGAGCCTAACTGATGGAACGTTACTTTCAGTACTTAAGTACATTTGAAGGCCAATACTTTTGTACTTTAACTCACTTAAAGTCTAATGGGCGTACTTCTACTTGTACTTGTTTTACCTTGGGTATCTGTACTTTTACTTAAGTATATGGTTTGTGTACTTCGTCCACCACTGCATATTAGCACTCGCAACACCTTGCACATGCTCTGACTTTGTCCTTTGCTGTGAGGTTTAGCCCCGCCCCCTCCTGTCAGACTTGTCTCCTGTTTAGCCCTTGCTCTGTTTTGGGCTCTGTTATAGAGGTCTGCACTCCCGCGGTAATCCCGCGGGTCCCGCGGGACCCGACAGAATATCTTGCGGCGCGGGACAGAATTTAATTGTTATTGGCGGGAGCGGGAGTTGAATTAGTCCAGGCGATGCGGGAGCGGGACCACATATACATGTAGAAAAATCCCGCAAATTAATAATTAAAATGTTGTCTGAGTGTGTGTGCATGAATGTGTGTGTGCTTGTGTGCCCAGTGGTGGATGGTGCTCTGCCACTAGGGTCTGTCCTCTCTCCCCTTCCTGCACCCCATTCAGTCCCCCAGAGGGCTGTGGATCCCGGTAGAGAGTACGCTGTGCGCAATTGGCTGCCGCTTCTCGCCGGTGTGTCATTGGTTGTCTGTATCTAGATAAGGCGCTATATAAACTGAAACATTCATTCATTCATTCAATAGTCTAGAAAATTGTAATAATAACAACGCAATGATTTCCATGCATAAGGAACAGGACGAAAACAACTAATCATTCAGTAAGTAAGCAATAAACTAATTCAAAATATTGGCTAAGCAACTGATCACGTGAACATGAAGTGTGTCATTTTGTCATTTTGATACAGAAATGGCAGAGACTGTAGACCAGGGGTCGGCAACCTTTGAGACATGGAGTGCCAACTTTAACATGTCCAGTCAATGAGTGTGCCACTATGGCGGCGAGTTTAAATTGTTGACCGAGGAGGGGGGGAGGTGTAAATCGACACTAAAAGTATTATATCGCGATCGATCGCCAAGTTTAAACGCCTCCGCCGTTCGCGCGAGTTGTGCGTGCGGAGTGCGGCTACGGTCACTCGCGAAAGTATAATCCATTAATATAATAATTTGTATTAAAATATATATTTTTGCTGATGCTGGTCCAGCGTGTCGCGTGCCAGTGACTATGCCTCGGTGTGCCAATGGTGGCACGCGTGCCATAGGTTGCCGACCCCTGCTGTAGACGGTCAACCAGTTTCAGCTGTGGAAAATTCTATTATAACAGGCGAATACACCACAATTAAGCCAACTACAGGAAAGTCTGATGTATGGAAGTCATATTCCATTGTAATTAATGGAGATGGAAATCGGCTTGTTGTGATACATGTCAGAAAGTGTTGGTGTACGTCACCTAACGGGATGTGTTTGGACTGTGATAAGAAATGGGACAGCGCGATCAATCGCTATATTGCTGTTTTAATAAATACATAAGAAAATTTCAAGTACTAAATCTAATTAATTCAATTCATATTAGGATTGCGGGCGGGGGCGACAGAAATGTGTACGTGGTGGGCGGGTGCGGGATTAAAACAAGCGATTTTTTGGCCGGTGCGGGCGGGAGCGGGATTAAAACAAGCAGGTGCGGGCGGGAGCGGGTCTAAAACAAGCGGGAGCGGGCAGGAGCAGGATGAAAAAAAGCAGTCCCGCGCAGACCTCTACTCTGTTACTCCACCCCTTTGTCATTGAAATAACCTGTTTCTAGTTTGTTTGATCATTTAGTATATATTTCAGTTTCAATGTAGGGTTGCGAGTCAGATTATTGTTTTCTGTTGTGTCTTTGTCCTTCCTAGTTGGTTTTCTGAAATTTCCGTTATTCAGTTTTTTCAGTTATTTCAGTTTTTCTTTTGGTTTCGGTTTGTGTCTGTAATCATGTGTTTTGTTTACTCTCTCTGTTAGTCTGTCTTGTCTCTTGGTTATGTCTCGTCGTGATCGTGCCCTCCGTGTCATCACGATCAATTTAAAAGACATTGACAATACTGACAGTAATTGACAGTAGTCTTCTCTAACAACCAAACCTGGGGCCTCATGTACGAACGGTGCATACGCACAAAAACATTGCTTCACGCAAGCGGTCAGATGTAGGGGAGAGTGGGGACAGTTGCAACACTTTATGTATTTCCTTCAGTATCTCAGAGACCATTTGCAATAGAAAGACAATTTTTTAATACATTAAACCCACATCTGTCACAATTTCAACAAGTGAAATAGCTTAGCACAGTGGTGCTCAAACTGTGGTACGCGTACCACTGGTGGTACGCAGAGCACCCCGCGGTGGTACGCCAGATGAGCTCGGAAAATAAAAGATGCTTTGAGTTTAGACACGATGCAAACAGATTAGACACTATGAGACAAATTCTGTTCATAAAATTATTTACTTTTCTACCATGTTTTTTTGTTCACCCAGAAGAGATGTTCAAAAGCGGCTGCAATCTTGCAGAAAGAAGGAGGGTCCAACTGAACATGTGCAGTATGACTGTCAACACTCTAGGTTGTTTCTGATTTGATAAATCTGCAGTGTTGCAACTGCCACACATTGCAACTGTCCCCACACTATGGAGATAAATCTGTAGCAAAACTTGAGAGCGTGAAGGACCCGATTTGAGAACTTGTAAAACCAATTCTGTACGTGTATTTTTAATTTGAGAACTTGTAAACTAAAATTTGCACTTGTATTTTTGATGCGAGAACCTGTAAACTAAAAGTTTTGCTACAGAATTATCTCCATACCACTCTCCCCTACTAAATGTGATTTGAACGTGAGAAAGTGCGTACACCCACGACACTTTCAATTCAGGCGTACGCATGTTTCTAATGTGTTTTTGTCAATTAGCGACACTTGGAGGTGATGCATTGAAATTACAACTATTAAGATACCATTCATGCACACATTGTAATAAAGCCTGTTTTGTGTAAAATAAAGTAAATTAGTCAGAAAATTAATCAGTAAATTAATCAGACAATTCCATTGCCTTACTGAAATAATCATTTCTACTTAGCCTAGATTATATAAACATGCATTAAATGTTGCGCTGGAGTTCTTGGGAGATGGAAGATATTGCTAATGGCCGAATTCGCCGAGAGCGCGTTTTCCATGACCATTATAATTTTTTTGGCCCATGATGATGACTGGCTTATAAGACGTTTCAGATTTCCAAGAACTGTCCTCTTGCGCTGAGTTGGGTCCAGTTTTGGAGAGAGAAACGCGAGGAGTCGCACATTGCCAGTTCCTTTACAGGTGCTGACAACGCTCGGCTTCCTGGCAACTGGCTCGTTTCAAAGAGAACTGGCAGACCGGTCCGGGAGATCCCAGTCATCTTTGAGCCGGGCCATGCCAGCTATTTTGGATGGGATCATCTGCATGTCAGCTATTTAGCCTATATAAAGTTCCCATATGAAGCGGTTGACCAGGCAAACATTAAAACGCAATTTGCAGCGATACCCGGTTTCCCTAATGTAATCAGAGCGATCGACTGCACACACATTTCTATAAAGGCATCATCTGAGGAGAAATTTGCTTATGTGAATAGAAAGCACTTTAATTCCATAAACGTGCAAATAATATGTGATGCAAAAATGTGCCTAGTGGCACATTGGCCTGGATCAACCCAATGATTCATACATCCAGCATGGTTGGGATAAGATTACAAGTTAGCAGAGTGCGTGATGGGTGGTTTCTTGGTAAGCATCAAATTTAAAGCATGGGTAATTTAAAACATGGGTAATTGTTCAATTACTTAGGAAACAGCGGCTAGGCGCTTAAGATGTGGCTGATGACCCTTTGTAATTCACAGACTGACCGGAAGCGGAGATACAATTCTCACCCATCCCCACACCCGGTCAGTCGTGGAGAGGGGGATTGGGCAGCTGGAAAGCCGGTGGCACTGCCTGGACAGGACTGGGGGATGCTCGTGTATCGGCCAGAGAAGGTGTGTCGTATTGTGAGGGCATGTGGGGTCCTGCGCAGACTAACCCAGGTGCCATACAAGCAAGGCAACAAATCATAGCTAAAATATAAAAAGGTAAGTGACAGCATTCAATTTTTAACCAATTCTTTTATTGAGAATTTATTTTATTTATTTTTAGGTGAACTATATTATTCTGCCAGTGTGCATTGTTCTGACCCCACAACATTTAAAACTTCACACACGCTGTCCCACTCAGAACTTTTGCGCTTTGCCGTAATGCCACAACGTGCCAAACAAACATTTTTTCCATGCCTCTACCTCATTCAGGAGCGTCTCCACTTTCACCAAATGTTTTTTTTTTTAAATGCGTACGCCATTTTCTGGATTTGTACATACGGCAATTTTTAGTAAGAAATCCACGCTTTGTACATGAGGCCCCAGCTCCCTATTGTAAATGTGTAGTATTTTGTCAATTGCGATTTTTACACCCCAATCAAAATTTGTCCTCCGCTTTTAACCCATCTGTGCAGTCAGAACACACACACACACACTAGTGATTACTAGGGGGCTGTGGATCACACGTGCCCAGAGCTGTGGGCAGCCCTAGCCCGGCGCCCGGGGAGCAGTTGGGGTTAGGTGCCTTGCTCAAGGGCACCTCAGTCATGGCCTCAGGTCTGGGAATTGAACCCACGACCCTCCGGTCACAAGACCAGTTCCCTAACCACCAGGCCATGACTGCCCAAAAAAATTGCACAGTGTCCTTTGTCCTCAGCCAGTGTTTTAGTGATATAATGAATAATATAAGTTAAATTATATTTTATAATCATTGTTTGCAGGCAAAGCTCCATAGTTTTGAATAACAAGCATTTTTGGTGTCAGAAACAGCACATATGCAAGGTTTGGTTATTTATTTTGCAGTAACCCTCTGTACAGTTGATTACTTAGAACATGAGAAAGCTAGTTTAGAGTCAAAACACAATACAGCTTGCTGATCCCAAGAGAATGTTTAGTAATTTCAACCAGTGATATAAACATTATTGTATTTATAATTAATTTTGCATGATGAATACATTAATTGTATAATCGGAGGTAGTTATTTGTAATCCAACCTGCAAAAAACATTGCAGGTTGCAAGAAACAAAACAAAACAAAAAAACAGTTTACAAATGATGACACATTTAAAAATAAATAGTATTAATAAATATAATTAATGCTATACTTTCTCAGTGACATACACATAGGAACATTTAGCATGGCAGGAAGTAGTTGTTATTAAGCGTACGTAAGACCTTCTTGCTTGAGGAGCTGAATTCAAACATGTGTGTTCCACTGAAGAGGTAGGTATTACCTGTAACACACAGTTTACATGTAGGGTTATCACACAGCTACTTAGTCCTAGGATGGTTTGACTGTCTTAAACATTAAAGGTGTTTATATTACGTACCCCTGTACTGGAAAGCTGCAGTAATTTTTCCAGTGATTCCTGGGAATCCCTTTTTCACCAGTTTAGGGTAACCCTTGTCCATCACCTTCCTGCTTTCATCATAACTGCAAAGTAATTACATTTGTTAGCTGTATGCAGAGAAATAATTCTGGTAATTAAAGAAAAACAATGTCATTTATGTCCTACCTGTAGTAATAGTTGTCAGTAAAGAACAGGGTCTTTCCAGTGTCCGGGTCATAAAGGGCTGCGCTGATTTTCTTCACTGTGGAGGGAAGCCCCATGCTGCTGAGGCTCTTGGGATACCCCTGCACAACGTCATAACCGTAGAGAGCCCAGACCTTCTGATCTGAGGATCATGAAATCAAGATTGGATGTTTATCTCACAGTGCAGGATGACTGGTGTTACTGGAAATGTTTATTGTACATTATTGTTTACCTTTGAAGAGGAACAGTTGGTCTTGTGCCGTGTTCTCATAAGCAGCATCAATATTCTCTGGAACATCAGGCCAAAAACTCTGAATCAGATGTTGTTCAGCTTTGTTGTTTGTTGAAACACGCCAGAAGAGGCTGAACAACAGAATTCAGTGTTAGATGGTCAATCCCTTTGAATTACATCTCATACACAATTAAGGTAATTCAGCAAAGCCTCTTTGTCCAATTCTACCTATTCTTGAAGAAGATCCTCTCTCCTCGCAGTGTAGTAACAGCATCCAGGACAAGATTAGGTTTGCAGGCGTCAGGAGTAACAGAAGGGTCAGGCTTGTTCCGGATCACTTTAGTGTTTGAACCTAATCAGATATGACAAGTTCAAAGATATGTTCAAATAATTTAATACCCTGTAACAGAAACCAATGCAGGATTTTTCATTGTTCACTTAAATTCCACTTCATATTGTGCTTACCATAAAGGGACTGAATTCCATTGACATCATCTTTGGGCAGAACAAATGAATTTGGATCCCTATAGATGTACATTGGGTACATGAGCGCACCCAGGTCACTGGAGTGGGACAGACCCAGTGAGTGGCCAAACTCGTGAGCAGCAACCAGGAACAGAATGTAACCTGAAAAGAATAAATGTTCAGCCTATCAGAGTTTATATGATTTTCATAGTTTTCTTGGTTCAGTGGTGATTTGCAAGCCTCACCATTAGTTGAACGGAAGGTGAAATGTTCGTCCTCATCAAAGTGTGCGTCTCCTCCAATGCCAGCAGAGGGAGCAAAAGCATGAGCCAGTGTGCCACCAGGTCCATCAAAGGGGTAGAAATCACCATGGGCTACAAATAAGGAAGGGAAGTCTGAAGTCTTAATATTGGAAGACTTCATAATCTAGACAGTTTACTTTGTTTCTCCAGTCACTTGTATAATTTCCCAGTCCTACTCTTCAATTCTCTACTGGAATACTTTACAAACATCTTCATTGAGACTTAATATATTTAATAATCCTTAATCTGAATAGAATTAGAATTAACTTGAATGGTTTGCAAATGGTTCTATACTCACAGTGGTTGCTTTAGGTGTGGATTTAATTAAATGTAAAATTGTACATTTAACCTTCCTTAACCATGCAATGTTACTATTGGTGTGAACTTACATCCTCTACCGAAGGAGATCATGATGTCGGCTGTGCCACTGTAGAGGCGGGTGAACCTCAAAGGAGTAACATGGGCCCAGACCTGCAGTGCTTTCTGGATGGAATCATCCACTTCAGCCTCAGTCATGTCAGGAGTGTAGTTCTCAATCCTGTGGGAATTAGAGAGTGTGTTAAAGGTTTTACAGGCTTGTGGCAGTGCAGTTAATAGACTATGTCTCCAGCAGCGGCTCCTGTTTGTACCTGTATGTTAGGTCGTTGGTCTTCCACTTGAGACCCTCACCAAAAGTAGAATACTGAGCAACATCTGGAACTCCACAGCGAGGTTTCTGCATCACGTTTAACGTCTCTGAGTCCATAGTTCCTGTCACTGTAAGTCCAAAGAACTTCTGCATATCTGCTATTTTGAGACTCATCTGACTAAACCTCCCTTTGGAAGAAGGTCCAGTTTGCTCGGTCAGGTTGTAGAATTTCTTCAAATAATTCTACACAAAACAATGAAATAAATGTTAACATGAATAGTTTCTAACATTGTGAATAGTAACAGCAATTATTACATCCTTTTTTCTTTTCCTTATAAATTTTACATCACCTCTACAAAGGCATCTTCGTTCTCAGTTTGCCGTGTTATTGGACCTGACTGAATGGTTATCATCAGGCCCATGAGGATGCAGAACTTG
Source organism: Brachyhypopomus gauderio (assembly GCF_052324685.1). Classification (NCBI taxonomy): domain Eukaryota; kingdom Metazoa; phylum Chordata; class Actinopteri; order Gymnotiformes; family Hypopomidae; genus Brachyhypopomus; species Brachyhypopomus gauderio. The sequence goes on along the minus strand of NC_135220.1, from coordinate 8,948,941 downwards.
TAGTGAGTCTTCATGTTGCCTCGTCCTCAGGGATCTACACCTGCTTGGATTGCACTCGGATAGATGGATCTTAAATACACCTCAGTACAAGTTGAGCAACAGAGTTAGTCATTGTCTTTGGCAGTCGGGAAACACAACAATTGATGGGCATGGTTACACCCACACAGTGATGGATAAGGAAATGTTCCCATGAATGTGTTCCTTTTTTGGAATAAGATCTAATTGAGTTGACATTTTGAAATGTACGCACACACATATACATGTGCCTGATTGCTTAAAAGAAAATTGTGGTTAAGAACTTTTCATTGTTGTGTACATGTAATGTAGACTGATATGGAGATGGACAACTACACTGAGAAGAGAGAGATGTATTTATCAGACTACAGGAACAAAGAAAAACAAAACCAGAATGCATGATAAAAAAAACAGAAACCTAAACACAAAAACAAAAGGAAACTAGGAGTACGAAACGGAAATACACCTGATATCAGTCTATAAACACGACACAAGGAACACAACAGAGGCTAGAACAATTATCGCGACAGAGGCTAGAACAATGAAGAAGACACAGGAACAAGGAACTAATCCAGTAAAGAAGGCAAAACAGACACAAGATCAGTTACCCAGGGAATCATGACATTAGCAGAGAAGCATGACAGTTCAGGTTTATTTGCTGTGATTTATGTTAATTGCTTCATTTTCAGCACTGCACTTTAAATTTTTTATTTACTAATGAAATAAATGAAGTTTCTTTAATTAAATTGTAAGGTATATCTGGAGTATGTCTACAATTTGTAGAATTTTATAATTTTTCAATTGAATCAACTGATGAAACACTGAATTAAAATATTTCAAAATATATAAGCAAGTTTATAAAAGATATCTAACATTAAGAGTAATGGCATAAAATAGAAACGTCAGAGCTGTGTTGTCCTGTGTTATAGCAGGTCTAGCATAGAGAATATGTCTTATAGAAAGTGTGATGCTCCCATTGTAACATGGAAACCCCTACAGACGTGTTCACACATGTCAGGACAGCGTAAGGATATGAGTCACTGAGTCCTGCTGGTGTTTTACATAACACCATACCTGGAATGTTTCTTACACAACATAAAGACGTGGTAAAGCATTTGTCATTATGGTTGTGTTGCTTTGCTGTTTGGATTTTACGAACTGAGAGACGTCATAGAGACTTTCACATTTCCGCCTCAGCACATCACCCATGAGTTAGTCTGGATGTGAAACGTGACACCCTGCACAATTTCTGAATGAAACCTCACTTTTGTTTACCCACAAGATAACAAAACTGCTTCTAACTGCTTCTAACTGCATCTAGAAGCAGTTACTGGCATTGAGGATTCATGCAGAAAACACAGAAGCATATGGCAGCTCAGAGGGACATGGGTTGATTTTTAGTTGTTGTTCCCTTCTCTTTATACCAATAACATGTATGTTATTGGTATAAAGAAAAGAGAACGTGAGTTACAGTAAACAAAACCACGATGTGAAAATACTGAGATAAGGTGGATCCAAGTGCCAGCTCGCACAACGAGTAACCACAATATACGCTGAAAAGCAAGAGACGCAGGCAGACACAGGGAAACGGGAAAAACTCCAACTTAAATTACGTGGAATAAATACAACGAGTAAGAAAAGAAATACTGTCACAAACGTGCGGGAGAAATAAAGATGCAAACTGAAAAGACACAGAAGAACTCAATCCATAAAAAATAGTAGTGGGACTTTAACGCGTTAATTTCGATTAATTAATTACAGGGAAAATAACGAACTAAAAACACGCATTTTAACGCATTTAACCCATGAGACACTTTTGCACCATGGAATGTTTCTCAGTGCACGAGTTCCAGGCATACAGATAATATGGACGCACAATAAGATGAGCATGATGGAGATGACTGAAGGTGGTGGATGGGAATTTTAAATTTAATCCAGGTGGAAGTACAAACAAAAATAATGTTATTTGCACTTTATGTAGGAAGGAGTTCGCTTATCACAGGAGCACTTCCACCCTTCGTTACCACCTCAACGCAAAACATGTTGGGGCTAACGCACAAGTCAGTAATGATAACTTAGCTGCTAAATGTATTCCTAGTAGTGTCGCCAGTCAACACTCGACCACATGTCGGGGTTCAAATTTAGAAACAAAATGTCAAAGTCCACGTCAAATTGACCAATTCAGTGGCGAGATGGATTGCTGTGAACTGTAGACCACTCTCTGTTGTCGAAGGCTTAATTAAGATGCGGCAAGTATAATCCAGGCTTTACAAGAAGTGCTACATATTGTGTCAGCTGATGCAAGTTACGAACTGCTGTCCAGAAAGAAAATGTCGAAGAAAATCCAGCAGCTGTATGATGAGGAAAGGGAAGTAAAACAGGTTATTGTGAAGAGCGCCACTAATGTGGCTTTGACTGGGGATCACTGGACCTCTGTTAGCAACAAGAATTATCTTGGTGTGACAGCTCATAGTATAGATCAGGGATGGGCAACTGGCGGCCCGCAAATAGATCGATAATAATTTAATAATTAAAAGAAAAAAAACAATAGAGCAGGACTTTTCTGTTCTTGTCACGTAGGGCTACGCCCCCCTCTCCTGTGTCGATGTTGTTCCTTGCCCGGTTATCCCGCTCTGCGTGTCTGTTGCCCTGGTTTCCCTCTGTCTGCCACGCCTGTGTCGTCATTGTGTTCAGCTATGTCTAGTTTAGTCCTGTGTACTTGTATCTCTGTGTTTCGCCCGTTGTCGGTTATTTGTGGTTTGTTCAGTTTTGTGGATTATCTCTGTCATCTCTGTTCTGGTATTTTCCGTCTCCATTGTGTTTCTCCGTTGTGAATGGCTCTCCTGTTACGACTCCTGCCTGTCCTGTTGACCACTTGGACAGCTCTCCCGTTTTGACCCGTGCCTGTACAAACGACTTCGCCTATGGAATTCCCCTTATTAAATCTCGCTCTTCTCAGCGTTTGTGTCCGCCTCCTCGCTCCGAAGCGCGCTACGCGTTACAGTTCTTTGATATGAAGGAGTTCAAATTCCTTTTTGCACTTTTATATTAAGCAAATGTTTTGTCTTTGTTACTTATTAAGTTAATGCATTTATAGGCAGAAAATAGATGTATGTTGATGCAATAAACATACAGATCTGAATTCATTTAAAATGTGTTCATATTGAGAATAATTTGAGTGTCTTTCATAAGTATGTGGTCATGTGGCCCTCCAATAATAGTGCTGAAAAAATTTTGGCCCTCTTTATCATGGACGTTGCCCATCCTTGGTATAGATGATGAGTGGAAGATCCAGTCATTTGATTTGAGCATGCAGAAGACCACTTCTAGGCACTATGGAGATGTCTGTGGCAGAGGCCAGGGAAATTAAAGAAAGTCTACCATCTAAAATGATATTAAAAAACATCTGATTTACTTCAGTTCTTCTTATTCTTCCAATATCCTGAGCAAAACAAATTTTTGGTCAATTTCCAGTGTTCTGAAAACTGTTTGCTCTGTTTTCTGCACTCATCTATTGGACTGTGTAGAAGACTGGTGGAAAAATAAACAAGATGTTGAGGTTTATGATTATGTTCATTGATTCATTCATCATTCAAAATTAAATTAGGCCAGAACCCAAAACCGTTCCTTGGGGCCATATCCCACCCTGTCCACGAGGTACTGGTCATGCCCACGGACCCGGCGGATATCACTTATGTAAGTCGCTTTGGATAAAAGCATCTGCTAAATGCAGAAAATGTAAATGTAAAATGTAAGTAGGTGACAGACGGTGTAAGTTGGGGCCCCATGGATAATACGGGGAGCAGGAAGATCCGAGATGTGAGACGTGAAACAGCAAATGAAACCTGAGCGACAGAGGAAGCGCACTGGATTAATGTGCTGTATAATTTTGATCGGCACCAGGTAGCGAGTATCACCACGAACCGGTAGATCCTTGGCCGACAGCCAGACCCGTTGGAGGAGGTGTTAGATGAGGCCAGGCAACTAAGGGTTTGCTCCAGGTCCTGGTTAACATTCTCCATTTGGCCAATAGTCTGGGGGTGGAACCCAGAGGACAGGCTGACCTTAGTCCCAGAGATCCCAGTAAAGCACCCCAGAAACGGCTGGTGAATTACGGACCTCTATCGGAAACCACGTCTAGAGGGAACAACATGGCGCAGAAATAGGGACGCAGTCTCACTGGCGCAGGGGAGTTTGGGTAATGCCACGAATTTGGCGGCCTTCGAAAAATGGTCAACTATTACCATGAGAGGGAGGCAACCCAGTAATGATATCCATGGACACATGTGTGAGTGAGTCGTGACCCCACTCCATTACTTATTTACACAAGTGCGGATGCACAAACAACCGCCCAGATGCTTCACCACCTGGACCTGGATTAGTGGCCAAGGACTGCTGCACCGCGGCCTCAACATCCCATTGAATGGGGGCAACAATCTTGGCCGCGGGGATAATGGTGCTGGGTGACGATTGCTCAGGTGGTGACTCCCATTGGTGGGAGTGGGCATCCGGCTTGGTATTTTTAGTTCCTGGGCAGTAGGAGAGTACAAAATCAAATCGCCCGAAGAACATGGACCACCTAGCCTGTCTGGGATTAAGTTTGAGAATCCTCCTCACATGCTGCGCATACTCCACCTCACACGACTATAGATTAAAATATCATCCAAGTAGATGAAGGCGTAACAGTCCAATGGCTCGTGAAGAACTTCATTGATGAATCGCTGGAAGACAGCGGGCGCATTCATCAAACCGAAGTGTGTAGGAAAAAAAAAACTTAAAGGTGAAACTAAACTTAATGTTTTCTTGGAAGACTGTGGGAGAGCAGAAGTGGGGAGGCCACAGTGGCCTTGAGAAGAACAGAATGAGCCCATTTAGTGCACAATGTAAGGCAAGCAGTTTTTAGATAACCAGCAGTGTTGGGAACGTTACATTAAATAAGTAATTAGTTATAGTTACTCACTACTTGTTCAAAAAAGTAACTGAGTTAGTAACTGAATTACTCTATAATAAAAGTAACTCGTTACCAGGCAAAGTAACTATTTGCGTTACAGTAAAAAAAAAGTTATATGCCAATGAATAAGGATTTTTTTGAAAAAGCAGTTTTCACAGTCAGTTGAAATGAGTAGATCAGAAAGGCGTTTAACTTTTGATATTTATTGCACATCCACAGACCAGTGAAGGATAAAGTCCTTTAAAATCCCAAATCTTTGTAAAAAAAAGCAAAAGTAAACAGTTACACTATATAAAGTGCATTTACATCTATCAAATTAAATTAAATTCTCTCAACCTGAGACAACTGGTTTGTTCCCAACAGAAGTAAACTTAACAATAAAACCTCTATTCTTAATTAAATAAATCAAATTCCCAGTCTGGTAGACATTCAGGAACTTGTATTTTCTTAAATAATGTTTATATCGCCACCTTGAAAATGCAAATTGTTCTTCGGCTTGCTCCTGACTCGCCATTTCCGCCTCTTCTCCATTTGTGTCGGTCACTGGCGTGTTTCGGCGCACGTGTAAAAACACTGGATCTGATTGGCTACCATAACGCTGCCTTAGCCAATCGCTTACTGACTTGTTAAGTTAAACAGGTGTTACATCAAGAATGGTGACCTATCGAGATCTGTTACTCCTCACTAGCCTGGGCAGCGGTCCGCTCGCATTACTGTTAGTATATCAATATATAGTAACGCACCGCTTTTAATGACCAGTAACGTCAACGGCGTTGTAACGACAGGAAAAGTAATTCATTATATTATCCCGTTACTGACAAAATGACGCGGTCATTGCTTTTCCTTTTTTGTGCTTTTCCCGCATTCCTTTTGGGAGAAGTTTCAGTTCACTGTTTCTTTTTGTGATTGGCGTTTGGGTTCTTCTCCTGTTAAATATTTCACGCGTTGTATGGGTTCACATACCACCGCGTAACAAAGGCATTCACCTCCCTCATAAGCTCATAGCGACGCAGGAGGTAAGTACTCAAAAAGTGACAGGGAACAAAAGGAGATTAGAGAGAGATAGTGGCAAAACACCAACAAACACAACACGACTGACAAGAGAACGCATGCTGAGAGACATAAGGCATGGGGACCAAAACGATTCAGCAGTGAACTGCTACAACTCTCTCCCTTAAGTAGGTGGAGAGACAGCTGTGGCTGATTCACTGCTGTGGCTGATTCACTGCTGACACCGGTGTGTGTGTGATTGGTTGTCTGTGACTTGTACCTGTGTTAAATTGTGAACCGCCTTGGGAATTCGGAAAGGCGTTATATAAATCGAACATTCATTCATTCATTCATTTGTGACAACGTGTTGTAAAAAGCGCTATATAAATACATTTGACTTGACTTGAACATTGGAATAAAGAGAAGAAAATGTGTGTTATTGGTATAACTACCAGTGCAACCAATACCATAAAGTTTGTGTTTGGATTTATTGAGCAACTAGGTTTGTGTGTAGTTTCACCCACACATCGGATCCTGCCCAGTTTATTGTGCCTTTCTGTGTCAATTATGTCACATATCATTTAGTTGCAGCACATTCTGACACATCCATCCTGATGTCTTTATGACAGTTAGATTTCAACTAAATGGAACCCCTGGTGTCAGTGGCTAGGGACAAATATAATTGGGGATAGGAATAAATATAAGTGTCATCTGCATGTCAACAGCAGACTCATCAAAATGTGGTGGGGAAAGCACATGGAAGTTACTTTCACCAAGAGTACTCATAACTGGTGAGAAATGACTGGAACCAATTCAAAGCTATTCCAGTTAGAACAGTGCAGTTTCGTAAATGATTTACCATATACAGTGGTGTACGTGGTCAAAAATTGCTTAAGTGACTGACTGACAATTTTTTTATTTGGTTATAAAGTAATCAGAGGCAAATTCAATATTACATATAGTTTTCAAATTGGAAACCATATTACGACACACATCACTCAAGAGACTTTAAAGATAAAGTGAATACTATTGCAAAAGTTAAAAATGTACAATACAGACAGGAACATTTAGCATGGCAGGAAGTAGTTGTTATTAAGCGTACGTAAGACCTTCTTGCTTGAGGAGCTGAACTCAAACATGTGTGTTCCACTGAAGAGGTAGGTATAACCTGTAACACACAGTTTACATGTAGGGTTATCACACAGCTACTTAGTCCTAGGATGGTTTGACTGTCTTAAACATTAAAGGTGTTTATATTACGTACCCCGGTACTGGAAAGCTGCAGTAATTTTTCCATTGATTCCTGGGAATCCCTTTTTCACCAGTTTAGGGTAACCCTTGTCCATCACCTTCCTGCTTTCATCATAACTGCAAAGTAATTACATTTGTTAGCTGTATGCAGAGAAATAATTCTGGTAATTAAAGAAAAACAATGTCATTTATGTCCTACCTGTAGTAATAGTTGTCAGTAAAGAACAGGGTCTTTTCAGTGTCCGGGTCATAAAGGGCTGCGCTGATTTGCTTCACTGTAGAAGGAAGCCCCATGCTGCTGAGGCTCTTGGGATACCCCTGCACAATGTCATAACCGTAGAGAGCCCAGACCTTCTGATCTGAAGATCATGAAATCAAGATTGGATGTTTATCTCACAGTGCATGATGACTGGTGTTACTGGAAATGTTTATTGTACATTATTGTTTACCTTTGAAGAGGAACAGTTGGTCTTGTGCCGTGTTCTCATAAGCAGCATCAATATTCTCTGGAACATCAGGCCAAAAACTCTGAATCAGATGTTGTTCAGCTTTGTTGTTTGTTGAAACACGCCAGAAGAGGCTGAACAACAGAATTCAGTGTTAGATGGTCAATCCCTTTGAATTACATCTCATATATGATTAAGGTAATTCAGCAAAGCCTCTTTGTCCAATTCCACCTATTCTTGAAGAAGATCCTCTCTCCTCGCAAGGTAGCAACAGCATCCAGGACAAGATTGCGGTCGCAGGCGTCAGGAGTAACAGGAGGGATGGGGTCAGGCTTGTCTGGGATCACGTGAGTATTTGAACCTGTGATTAAATTGTCAGAAATTAGATGAGAATTGTTAATATTATTTAACAGACTCTGAAGAAAACTACTACAGAATTTTTCATGGTTCACTTAAATTTCACTTCACATTGTGCTTACCATAGAGGGACTGAATTCCATTGACATCATCTCTGGGCAGAACAAATGAGTTTGGATCCCTATAACTGTACATTGGGTACATGAGCGCACCCGGGTCACTGGAGTGGGACAGACCCAGTGAGTGGCCAAACTCGTGAGCAGCAACCAGGAACAGAATGTAACCTAAAAAGAATAAATGATCAGCCTATCAGAGTTTATATGATTTTCATAGTTTTCTAGGTTCAGTGGTGATTTGCAAGCCTCACCATTAGTTGAACGGAAGCTGAATTGTTCGTCCTCATCAAAGTGTGCGTCTCCTCCAATGCCAGCAGAGGGAGCAAAAGCATGAGCCAGTGTGCCGTGTGGTCCATCAAAGGGGTATTGATCACCGTGGGCTACAAATAAGGAAGGGGCTTTAATATTGGAAGACTTCATAATCTAGACAGTTTACGTTGTTTTTAACGAGCATTGCACAATCCTTCATCAGCTGTGCAAGCAAAGTGCTTCTGAATTAATAGGAGGAAGAGCCAGTATATATATGTATATATATTTATGTATATATATATAAAGTGAAAAATCTGATTTAAACATCTGCGTTTTCATATATGAAAACGCAGATGTTTAAATCAGATTTTTCACTTTGCCTGCACGGCTGATGAAGGACATCTGACCAAAATGTCCTGGTACTACAGTTATAGATCTCTTAAGTGTCTTAAATAAGTGCACTGCAGTTACTTAATTTGAATCTTCTTCAGATTTATACACACACACACATACGCGCACACACATGGTGGCTGCTTTAAGTGTTGACTTACATCCTCCACCGAAGGAGATCATGATGTCTGCTGTGCCACTGTAGATGCGGGTGAACTTCAGAGGAGTAACATGGGCCCAGACCTGCAGCGCTCTCTGGATGGAATCATCCACTTCAGCCTGAGTCATGTCAGGAGTGTAGTTCTCAATCCTGTGGGAATTACAGAGTGTGTTAAAGGTTTTACAGGCTTGTGGCAGTGCAGTTATCTCCAGCAGCAGCTCCTGTGTGTACCTGTATGTTAAGTCGCTGGTCTTCCACTTGAGACCCTCACCAAAAGTAGAATACTGAGCAACATCTGGAACTCCACAGCGAGGTTTCTGCATCACCTTTAACGTCTCTGAGTCCATAGTTCCTGTCACTGTAAGTCCAAAGAACTTCTGCATATCTGCTATTTTGAGACTCATCTGACTAAACCTCCCGTTGGAAGAAGGTCCAGTTTGCTCGGTCAGGTTGTAGAATTTCTTCAGATAGTTCTACACAAAACAGTGAAAGTCTGATTAGTATGAACAGTTTCTAACAATGTGAACCTCTACAAAATGGTAACATAAATTATTGTATCTTATTCATGAGTATCAATAATTATTTCTCGTTCTATAAGTTTTACATCACCTTTACAAAAGCATCATTGTCCTCATTTTGACGTGATATTGGACCTGAATGAACGGTCATCATCAGGCCGATGAGGATGCAGAACTTGAAGTGAGTCTTCATGTTGCCTCGTCCTCGAGAATCTACTCTTTAGATTGCACACAGAGGGATGGAGGCTTAAATACACCATACACAGACATGTTGTGCAATAGATTTAGTCATCATGTGAGTGTTTAGTTCAAGACACATCTGGATTTCTTTGATGATTACTACTTTTGCACTCTGTAAATGGTGTGTAAAGAAATGTTTATAATGCTGTTTACTTGTCTTTATTAATTTTTACATTCTGCACATTTAGGATTTTTATTTATTGTTAAAATGATGTTTTAAATGCTAACATTGTTCTGTGATATTACATATTTTACCCCTAAAACTAAAGAATTTGAATGTTGTGTTAAATAACCGTGCGAATAAAAACAAACTGCTTTGGTGACTATCTCCCCTGAGTTTTATTTCTGCTTAAAGATGTATTTTATTGTCATTTTCCTATAAGAACAAGATATTTTAATAAAATGGTAAGGTTTATAAAGGTTTCTCCTTTTTTGCCACATTTTTGTCACAAATCTAAAATATGTTTGGTAAAACATCCAAATGAAGTAACACCTACATTTCAGTGAGTCTCTTGTGTTCAGTTCTCTGTTGTTCAGTTCTCTTGTGAACTCCCCCAGTGTGGGACTATTAAAGGATTAACTTATCTAATCTTCCTCTTGGCTAAACTGCCTTGCTAATTCTAGAGGTCAGAGGAGAATAGTCAGGCTGATTGCAGCTGATAGACACCAACAGTATTTCAAATAACCACTCTGAGCTATCCAGAGGAGCATTTCTGAACACACAACACTTTGAACCTTGAAGCAGATGGACTACAACAGCAGGAGATCTTCCTTAGTACCATTCCCTTTAGCTAAGAAGTGCTCACCAAGATTGCACAATAAAAGATTGGAAAAATGTTGCCTGTTCTGATTAGTCTCAATGAAAGCTTACCCTTACCCTGGTGTAATGGTGTGAGGATATTTTCTTGGCCTACTCTAAGGCCCTTAATACCAATTGAGTATTTAAATAACAACACAGCCTATGAGAGTCTGGTTGACCATGTCTGCTCCTTTATGACTACAGTAGGCCTATACTTTCAACAGAATAACCTGTCATGTCTCAAAGCTCAAATCTTCTCAAACTGGTTTCTTGAACATGAATACATTGTACTCAAACTGATCTAATTCCAGTGTGGTGAGTGAGGAGATGTGTATTTTACATAAATAAACCAAGCCTAAACATTTCAGTCTGTTAGTCTGTAACTATTATGAATTTTAGATTCAACTTATTGATTACTTCCATAACTAAAAAAGGCAAAAGAAAGTAACATCCAAAATTATTGAACAAAGTGATGGCTTTGGTTCATGTTGTAATATTTTGTAAATGTTTTTTTTTCTTTTTTTAAATGTTAAAGCCCTGCATTCTAGCTGATGCATGTTAGGACAGTATCTTTAAGGAAATAACTCACTGATTATCCGTTGCATTCTGGACTACTGAAATTTTTAGTGCCACCCATTCATGCTAAGGCATTTATCATCAAGAAACTTTACTGTATCATTACGATTTCACTCACAAGGGACATCCTTGAAGCTAATACTATACTAGACTATGTTTCCACTCAGGAGCTTGAAGCTAACATCCTTGAAACTAACACATTTTCAGCCTGACAACATTACACATGGTCAGAGCTTTAGGGGAAAACCAAAATAAGTCTTAATCGATGGCTTGGTACTTGATTTAGAGAATTTTGCTTTGTGTATCCAAAGAGTGTATTGTATAGAGACAGCACTGGAAGTGAAGCTTCAGAAAGAAAGGAGTTGCTCTAATAAGCCACAGGAGGACATGAAAAATAATTTTTGCTTCCTATTGGACCTGAATTGGTCTTCAAGACCATTTGAGCCATTTATATTAGGCACAGCTTAAATGAAGGACAGTTTTCACCTCCTTCATTATCAGTATCTCCATGCAGCTGATGTGGTCTCTACCAATCTGACTATTCAAATGTAAATCATGTTACAATGTTACACTATACTACACCATGTTTCCCCTCAGGGGATGTTGGACAAATTGTTGTAATTGGCCCCGTTATGAATATTGGGGCCATGTGATGGCCCTTACTCATTTAAAAAATCCTAGATCTGCCACTGGAGTAGAAAAACAGGGTGAAAACACTAAGATGTATGTGTAAATACTGTGCCGCCTGCTGGGGAACTGCCGATCTCTGCATTTAAGAATCATATTCATCTTCATACTCTTCAAAATAATATAACTATAAAAGTGAATAGATGTTTTGGCTGTGTGCCACGCAACACACAGATTAATGATAAACATGGAAGATTATGTACGGAAATATTTTTCCCAGTAAAATGTCAGCTTGTCAGGGGAAAAACATCTGCATAGCCTACAAAAAAATCACGTGTAAAAATATAATTTATTAACTGTTATGATCTATGATCTGCATGATTTAGTCCAAAACACTTCAATATAGTTCTATAGAGTTGCATTTATAAATCATTTTATGTCTTGAGTTTGGCAACGCAGTGTTTTGTGGCATTAAGCAATGCAATTGATGTCACATCCATCGTGCGTAACTGTCTCCTTCTGTTTGTTTCTGCTGGTTTGAACTGGCTCATGTGTAGTTAAATTTGAACCATAGACTGCAAATCCTTGCTCAGTGCAAAGGAATGAGTAACATTTTATTGGACATTGATGTTGATGAATAATACAGTCATGGAATCTGAACAAGCCAAAATAAGGCAACTTTATTTGTAATTTGAAGTCATTAAAAAAACCACATATTTGCTTTGAAACTCACTGGTTAAGCACAGGAAGACACATGGATGATTTTCAAAAATGCTATTATTTTTCAAAAATGTTTTTCCCAGACAACAAACAGTCTTGGTACAGCTTGGTGAACAGTGTGGCTGCAGTGTGTAGTGATTTTGTGGATCTTCCTCAGGTATTGGGACTGATAGACTGTAATGCTGTGAGCATGTTGTCTAGGATGAGTTCACCTATTCTCACTGCTCTCTGAAAGACCTTATGGTTGCAGGTAGAGCAGTTGTCACACCATACAGTTATGCAGCCATGACAGATGGCTCTCTGAGCATATTAGGGCGTAGGTCAGCAATTGCAAAAAGTCGAGTTGCTGATGAGCAGGTGTTGTAATTCAGTGAGGGGCACTGTGTGAATCATAACACTACAGCAGCCCCACACATATGTAAGGGAGTGTCTGCAGTTTCCTGTAGTTCACAAGCATCCCCTTTGTGTTATTGATGTTGAAGAGCAGGATGGTGTCATCACATCACTCAGGCCACACTCTGATCTTGTCTCTCGTGACTCTTCTGTGATGAGGCCCTGTGGGACATCATCGTTGGATTTGGGGGAGTGTTGGAGTTCATGCATGAATAGGGAGTCGGATAAGGATACATTCCATAGGAGCGTTTGTGCTCAGACTCAGTGTGGAGATTATCTGTTATCTATTTTTACTGTCTGTAATAATGGTTTTGACAGTCAGCAGGGCATGCCTGGACTGCAATGTAACCAGAGGCAAAGCCAGAGACCAGATGTTAATCTGTGACATTTACAAAATGTTATGCAATCAAAACAATAATGTGAAACCACAACAATTAAATAAAATCTTTATATGTTTAAATGATCACACAGAAACATGTGGCTTGTTTTTCATGTGAGCATTGTACTACAAAATACACAAAAAATGACTACTACAAATAATAACAGGTAGGAGGATATAATTGTACATTTCTGGAAATTAGCACAGGGTGTAAAGAGTTATATTTTGTAAAAAGGATAGACAAATTCAGAGTTGTGAGATGGTGAGCGTGTTGGGTATTTTGCTTCTGTGAGGGCACAGAATGTATGCTCTTCTTCTGGAGTGTTCCAATAAACAATAAGGCTGAGCAGCACCTGTAGACGCGTCCTGCCTGGTTGGGTTTGCTCCTTGATCCCTCATGTCTGCTGCAGTGTCCCAGCATCCAAATCTGTCCTGTGTGTTTGCAGTTCTTCAGTTTTTTCTCTCCTTTTTCTTTACTCTGCGCCCTGTGTCTCCTCAGCATCTAGGAGGCGTTTCACAGAGCTGCAGCTGCTGTGGTGTGTAAACTCTCAATCTGCATAACGTGCCTCTCCAAAGGAAAAACAAAAGTGTACAAAATGTGCATTTACAGTAATAATGTAACTATTCATAATGCAGAGAGAAACTGGATATTTGAAACCTGAATATTTTCTAATGGATGCAGAAAAATATAACTGCTTAATTATTACAGTTATTCCTGTAGCAGGAGGGCAATGGAAAGGGAGTCCTGGTATTTGGTAATGGTGGTAATGGGAATGTTGACGTGTTAATCCTGACATCTAAACTGCGTTACAGGTTATATACATCTCTTGTTTGAGTTCAGCTCCTCAAGCAACAAGGTCTTGCATACACTTATTAACAACTACTTCCTGCATTGCTAATTGTTCCTGTATATAGTTCCTCTTTTTCTGTTGTAAGAAATTAGCTGTTGCAATGACCTGGTGAAGAAAACTATTCCTAAAAAAATAACCACATACTGATTGATGTCTGTTGAGGGACTGCGTCTTATACTCCAAACCTTTATTACTAAAAAGTACAGATCTTTGCTTGTCAGCAAGCACTGAATATAAAAAATGCAATACAATGGTTGTCATTCATTTGTGGTTTTGTGTTCATAGACATTGTGATGCTGGTTCACAATGTTTTCTTATATATAGAAACACAGAAACAGAAAAAGAATCAAATCAAAGACTAGGAACATAGATCAGAAACCAGGGCAAGACAAACACAAGAAACCAGGGGCACAACATCAGAGCATGTGCAAAGTTTTGTGACTGACAATTGGACCAAAACAGTATAAGCATAATCTCAAAACGGGGAGTGGAAGCAACAGTGAAACAGGAAGCAACTGTCCAAACAACATACACTATATTGTATTGTAAAATATTTGCTCACCTTCCTTGACTCACACATGAGCTTAAGTGACATCCCATTCCTAATCCATAGTGTTCAATATGATGTTGGTCCACCCGTTGTAGCTAGAACAGCTTCAACTCTTCTGGGAAGGCTGTCCACAAGGTTTTAGGAGTGTGTTTATGGAGATCTTTGACCATTCTTCCAGAAGCACATTTGTGAGGTCACATACTGATGTTGGTCGAGAAGGCCTGGCTCTCAGTCTCCACTCTAATTCATCCCAAAGGTGTTCTATCGGGTTGAGGTCAGGACTCTGTGCAGGCCAGTCAAGTTCATCCAAACCAGACTCGGCCATCCATGTCTTTATGGACCTTGCTTTGTGCACTGGTGCACAGTCATGTTGGAAGAGGAAGGGACCAGCTCCAAACTGTTCCCACAAAGTTGGGAGCCTAAAATTGTCCAAAATGTCTTGGTATGCTGAAGCAATCAGAGTTCCTTTCACTAGAGCTAAAGGACCAAGCCCAGCTCCTGAAAAACAACCCTACACCATAATGCCCCCTCCATCAAACTTTACACTTGGCACAATACAGTCAGACAAGTACTGTTCTCCTGGCAACCACCAAACCCAGACTCGTCCATCAGATTGCCAGATGATGAAGCATGATTCGTCGCTCTAGAGAATCGCTCTAGAGTCCAGTGGTGGCATGCTTTACACCATTGCATCCAATGCATTGCATTGCACTTGCTGATGTATTACTTGGATGCAGCTGTTTGACCATGAAAACCCATTCCATGAAGCTCTCTGCACACTGTTCTTGAGCTAATTTGAAACACTATGCACTTCAGCATCTGCTGACCCCACTCCGTCAGTTTACCTGGCCTACCACTACATGGCTAAGTTGTTGTTGTTCCCAAACACTTCCATTTTATTATAATACAGCTAACAGTTGACTGGAATATTTAGGAGCGAGGAAATTTCAGGACGGATTTCTTTCACAGGTGGCATCCTATCACAGGTCCATGCTGGAATTCACTGAGCTCCTAAGAGCGACCCATTCTTTCACAAATGTTTGTAAAAACAGTCTGCATGCTTAGGTGCTTAATTTTATACATCTGTGGCCATGGCAGTGATTGGAACACCCGATTCTGATCATTTGGATGAGTGAGTGAATACATTTGGCAATATAGTGTATTTCCAGCAACAGCAAAATGTTCCTTTTAAATAAAACAAAAATACAAATGTTCATAATCTGCAGTATTAGTGGAATCATGTATATAGTCAAAACAGCACTACAAAATTACAGTAGTACATAAAAGAGGAAGTCCTGTGCAGAAATGATTTCTGAAGACTCCTTTATTTATGCAGCATATGAATGATTACTAATCCTGCACTTGTTGAAATGTCTTGAAATATCCTGAATTGCACTGCTGTGTTTCTTGTTTACAGGCATCATTACTGATTATTGTATGGTATGGCACATGTGTTCATTATTTTGTTTGAGGTTTGAATTTCATAATGTTTTGGACATTTTCTAGCAGTAACAGGAGCTCTAAATTTGGAGATATTAAACATGACAATGAGGCTTGGCTGGTGTTCAGATATGATCAGACCTTCCGGCCTCATTTAGTGATTCTCAAAAGGTGCAGAGGCTGTACTGTGGTTTGCTATGATCTGTGTCTAGATCATCTATTACTGCTTGATGGGACTGTGCACATTATATATCATTCAATAAAAATGGTTGGTGATTTTACCTTTAAAATCATCTGACCAATACAATTCAGTATGAGATGGTCAGACTTAGTGTCAGGGCTGTCTCCAGGATCGTTACACCTGCCGCCACTGGGGGGAGACCATGAGCCAGCTCCTTGCAGCAAGATCACAGTGATGATCCCGTTTCTAATTTCTCCGTTTGGAGATGTTCCTCTGTCCCAAATCCTAACCCCTATCCCAAACCCTAACCCCTGTCCTAAACCCTAACCCTAACCCCTGTCCCAAACCCTAATCCCTGTCCCTACTATCTCAAGTGTTCTCACTCCTGCGCATTTCTTTGGCCATTCTCAAGTTTTCCTTTGCTGTTTGTTTCTCTATTGGATTTTTGGTTGTTTTGGGAAGGTTTTTTTGTTACGGTCAGAGAGCCAGCTACTTCCCCTGGCGTCCCTGATTCATTTGTTGGTTTATTTATTTTTCTGGCATTGAACAACATACTTTGTTTACAGAAGTATTTTATTTCAGCACTTTTCCCGCAGGTTTCGGTTCTTTTGTATTTTTGTAGGTTCGCTCATTGTTTAAAACGTCATGGTGGATCTCGCTAACGAAAGTTTAGAGACCTTAACATTAAATTTTATACGGGATAAGAATTTGTTCATTGTTTGTAATTAACAGTATTTAACAGTGCAAGTAAAATATAGCTTGAAATAAACCTCGGGTCTGGTCTGTGCGCATTAGGATGTTTACACCAACGATACAAACTGGTCTGCACAGGATTGAAAGTTTATGCTTTAATCATTTAAAAATACAACTCGTTATTGGATCATCATCATTCATTTTGCTATTTTAAGTATTTTAAGTTCTGAAGCATAAACGTTAAATCCCCTGCAGACCATATTCTGAGTGGCATTAATCAGGATGCAAGCCTATACATAATCAGTAGTACACATGGGCGTATTCTATCCCCACTGAGGTTTTGGTTACAACCTGTGTGCATTGGGCCTTGACCTTTGACCTTTCCTCACATCCTACTTATGTATCCAATGGTAAAGGACTATTACCACCTATTAAGCTCCTTTGCTGGTCTCCTTTGAGTAAGATATAAAGGCTTTTAGTTTAATCAATGAAGTTTTGCTGTATTTCTAATATGTAATGCTTTTGCTAATATGTAATTGATTTTATTTATTATTATTGAAGTGGCTCCTTTTCTTAATGCTTAAAAATTGATGAGTCGTGATGTTTTCTGTTTTATATGAGGAAGTGTTTTCTTTTCTTAAAGGCCAATGCATAATAGATTATCTACATCATTGTATTATGTGCTACTATTGGCCAGTTAGTGGCAAAATGACGAGTGACGAGTCACTTGACATTGTTGCTTTTTCTTTCTGGTACGTAACATTAAATATCAGGCAGAAACACTATCATCTCCTACTGATACAGACTGATGAAACTGTCATGCATTTTGTTTAACTACTGTATGTTCGGTCATCTCCTATTTTGTGAAATTAAAGTTTGTGTGATTTTGGATTGTCCTTTAAGTCTGTTGTTTAATAATTTTTATTATTAGCTACTGTGATATCATGGACAGAACAGAAACAGCAGGAGGCGGGGCTAGATGTGCAAATGTCCATCTTATGAAAATACGAAGAGTAAGCACTTCATTTACAATTACATTTATGACCTTCTTTGTGATTTAAAAAGCAATATAATAAAATAATGCCATGTGATGATGGCAGCAACATTCAAATTATAATAAATGTTGGTTCTGATATAATGAGTAAGCACTGGCATTTTTCCCTGTTTAAAAGTCTAACGTGTCTCACATTAGTGTAGTGATGACTTAGCGTTGGGGACAGAGGTAGACAGAAATGTTTCTGCACAGCCCACGTGTGCTTGCATTATTTCTTTTATTATATAACTTTATATAACATATATAAAGTTGAAAAGAACAAATAAATGAAGGTCATGTGAATTCAGGATGTGTGAAGTGTTTGGACATTTCTACATAACCCACATATCACAGCTGCAGTATTTCTGGATGCAGTTGTGGGTCAGAACAGCAGAGGTTGCAATAATGTGGGAAGGCTGTAGTGTTCACAAGCGTTGCCAATACACCTATGACATAAATGAGTCACTTCCCTCCTGCCAGACAAGAGCTTTCCAATCACTCCCAGACAGCTTACAGCTCTGTGTCATCTATTAAGGTGTGGGGAATGTTTACTCACTCCATTATAAGCCTTAGACATTTCTGAGACATTTCTGATTTGTTCAGACATTTCTGATTTGTTCATATTTCTTACATAAAATGGAATATACAGTAGGCTACAGGCCAAAAGTTTGGACACACCTTCTCATTCAATGCATTTTCTTTATTTTCATGACAATTTACATTGTAGATTCACTGAAGGCATCAAAACACTTATGGAATTCTCTCACTTCAGGTTTGCCTTATCAGGGTCTCTCAATCGCTCATTGAAAGAATGTCAAGAGTGTGCAAAGCAGTAATCAGAGCAAAGGGTGGCTATTTTGAAGAAACTAGAATATAAAACATGTTTTCAGTTATTTCACCTTTTTTGTTACATAACTCCACATGTGTTCATTCATAGTTCTGGTGCCTTTAGTGAGAATCTACAATGTAAATATAGAGTCATGAAAATAAGGAAAACACAGAAGGCGTGTCCAAACATTTGGCCTGTACTGTACTGTATTTGTTGCCTTTAACCAGAAAACAAGACCATTTCCTTGTTTGTTACAACTGGTGAAACCTTTCGTTTGAGAGTCATGTTATCTGAGAACTCAGGAAGAATGAGAAATCTGAAGGGAGTTGCAGCATGTCAGTAGTGTAGTATATTTAAATGAAGTGAGTTTGAGCATGTCAGTAGTGTAGTATATTTAAATGGCTGTAATAACATTTAATGAGAATAGTGGTCAGGGGGCTCTGATGAATGTGCCCACAAGATTTTGCTTTTATCCAGCCTGAATGTCCTCACTGGCCTGTCAGACGCTATTTTCAAACCTCACACGGCTATAGTGATCAATTAAAGAAACTAGTCATGAGCATGTGGGAAATTTCTCCTCCCACACACACATCCTGAAGCCACCTATATCAACACATTAATGGGAGTGTGTCAGAAGAGCGGTGCCCTGATACAGTTCCTAGCAGCTTCAATCACAAGAGAACAGAGCCGTGCTGGAAGCGGAAAGACACATCAGGTTGTTATGTAGAATTCCACTGGAGGAGAAGTACTGAACTAATAAATGAATCTTCAATTTATTTTGCACCTTTACAATTTTAACACAGGTACAAGTCTTATACAACCGATCACACACCGTGGAGAAGCAACAGCCAATCACACACAGCGTCCTCTCTACCAGGATCCACAGCCCCCTGGGGGACTGAATGGGGTGCAGGAAGGGGAGACACATTCCTGCACAGACACTGTTTTTATTGGACATGAAGAGACACATACTCACACATTCAGTGAGAAATTGTCAGGGACTGCCAATTTACCTAACCTCTATGTTTTTGGACTGAGAGAGTAAATCAAGAGACCCTAGAGGGAAACCACACATACACGAGGAGAGCATGGAAACTCCACTCAGATAGGGACTTGAACCCAAGACAGTGCTGAGAGGCAAATGTGCTAACCACCAAGACACTGTTGCAATGGATATTGCTGAATATGAGTAAATCACACAATTATATTATATTCTGAAGATCATTTGATAAGAATGGAAAAGAATGCATCAAGAAAAAAGACCACACACACAAAACTGTCATCAGTTTTGACTTAAAGGCACATATAATTTCCAGGTGACCCTTATTCTCATTATTACATTCTTTTTTTATTTCACAAAGAGTGTTGGTAAAACATTATCAAAACAAAAAAAAATCAATTATCAATTATCTTTATTAAGGGTGTAATTGCAAGTTTTCATTCCTTTGTGATCTTGGATCAGATTTTATCAATAGACCAGAGAAAGAGAATGAATGCAACAAACTCTCAGTAGGAACAGATGAAGGCCAAACTTCTCATGAAGTACAATTAAACTGCAGAATTCTTTTAGAGCTGTAGTGTGGAGCGATCACAAGGCAGATACATGTGCATACAAGCACATGCAAGAAAACCAGGAAGCAAAACAAAGCCACGAGACAGGAAGTCACAGGGACAAAGGAGCTGGGGCGGGGCAACTGGGGCGGGGCAACTGGGGTGGGGCAACTGTGATAAGGGCTCTGAGAAGTAAACATGTTAGCATTCCTTCATTTCATCTTTTTCAGGTTGAAAAATTTCAGATGGGAGGTTACGTGTAATAATTTTAATTAGAAGTTCCCTTTAGATGATAATTATTTCATTACTTTCATTACTCTAGTAACATGTAGAATCAATAAATATGCAACACACCCTTTATTCAAGGTCCATTAAATTTAGTCAAGTAAATACACAGGAGTTTAAGATCACAATAATGAAATAATTATTATACCACAAATAAATAATTAAACCATGCATGTAATCTCTGAAATGTTAGCAAATCATTCCAACATAAAACAAATCTGGTTCACAAGCTGTTTCTGTTGCACTACAAAAGAATATTTCACATCAGGCCTTGATGACATCTATTTGCTGGTCAGTGTGGCTTAATCATACTGTGTTGTGCAAACTGTTAGGAAACAATTTGTGGTTTGTGTGGCACTGTAAAAGAGATTTTGCAAATGCAGGAGCAGAAGTGGTTGTGAGAAAAATGAAGCTTGTCCCGCAGAGGTATGTGTGTTTTTCCTATTTCCTGTCCTAGCAAGCCCCTCCAAGTTGTAGCTCAAGGCTGATTCTGGCATTTTAACAGTAAAAATATAATACACAGTCTGGAGAATGAGAAGCATAATAAAAAGAGCAGAATATCTGGTAGCAGAATATCTGGAATGAAGTTTAAATGTTTTCAGACTGTTGCCCTAGTCTAGGGTAAAAATCCACACAGCTCTTCCTCTGAATGGATTTTCCTTTTGAGAAGATTTTTTTTAACTGTTATAAGAAATCAATTTATGCATACTGGTGAAAGTTCATCCAAGCAACAAAGTTTAAACGTTGGGTTTGTAAAATCTTAATAACTCATGTGATCTCAGGGATATCTGGAAAAATAGGGGACACACAATGCAATGCAATTAGCCTTGAATATCCTGTTAATGCTAAAGGCAGATCACGAGGATGGTTCTCCATTTGACGGTCCAGGAGGGACACTGGCCCACGCGTTTCTCCCTGTCCCTCATCTTGGAGGGGACGTGCACTTTGATGCTGAGGAGAACTGGACAAGTACCATCTCAGGTGGCAAAGAAGGGCTGAAATTCCTCTGTACATATCTTACAACCTATGGTGAAGACAGGAGACTTTTGTAGCGCAGCACCGTGAGCATACATAGCTGATTCATTTTTAAAAGTTTTTAAACTTCATTTTTAAAAACAATATTTTCTGATCTGACGTCTGATGAGACACTGTGACAACACTTGTCTCCAAGGCTATAATCTTGTTGCGGTTGCTGTTCATGAGTTTGGCCACGCCCTTGGACTCGCTCATTCACCTGACCCTGGGGCAGTTATGTTCCCAGCCTACCAGTTTGACCCCCATACTGATCTGCAGCTGTCCTTCCAGGATGTCCAAGACATCCAACAACTGGTACATAAGTCGGAGTATAACGCAACATGCTGATTCATTAAAATCTGATACTGTAGTTGACTACTGCCACAAACCAGATGCTTCTTAAATAGGTAAGAGCCCAGTTGAACCTGACAAACCACCTCCGAAAACACCTGATAAATGTGACCCTGAACTTTCATTTGATGCAGTAACAGGATTTCAAGAAGAGCTCATCTTTTTTAAAGATAGGTAACCTGACCTAAAGACTGTAGCTGTTATGTTTTTTGTACATCAGTTAAGTATTTAAAGAGAAAAATAATGAAACCCTAAAATGACGATACCCATTGATACAGAATGAAATCGTGTCCATCACAGGTTCATGTGGAGAACCCATCCAACCTTTGAAGAAATAAGTATCACATTGATAACAAGCTTGTGGTCTGATATACCAACGTACATGGATGCTGCTTACGAGAACAATGGCACCATTGTCATTTTTAAAGGTGACGATGCCATGGTGCAAGCTGACAGTTTTAGAACATTTCTGCCTGCAAGTGTGAGTAAACTGTTGTGTCCATGCATGTGTGCTCCAGACTCTCAGTACTGGGAGGTGAGTGGTCTGGATGTGAAGGACGTCTTCCCAAAGGACATTTCCGAATTCGGCTTTCCAGACAAGATTAGGTCTGTTGACGCAGCCCTTCATTTTCTGGAAACGCAGGTTACTGTCTTCTTCACTGGAGAGGAGTGCTGGAGGCAGGTTGTTTAATCTTTCAATACCATAGACATAGCATGGCTAAAAATATGGCACATTTCAAAAACCAGGTTTGGTGAGGTTGGAATTTATACAGTTTACCAAGCACTGAGCAGCAAATTGTCTGGAATAACTGTTCCTTCTGCGTTTAGATATGATGAAGAACAGAAGCGAATGACTGATGGTTATCCAAAAATGATGATGCGTGAGTGGGCCACGGTCCCCTGGCCAGTGGACACAGCAGTAGAGTATCAGGGTAAGTGCTGTACACAGATGTGAAATAAACTCTTCCATGCTTTAGAACACTCTCACTTTACTGACATATGAAGAAAGGAAAAGGAAGTGCATCTGGGAGTTGGAGTAATTGGGAGTTGATTTTGTTGTGTAGGTCTTGTTTATTTCTTCATTGGGAATCTGCAGCTGGAATTCGACCCTGAACTCCAACGCGTCACAAACACAAGACCTGCAAACACATGGCTGCGGTGTGCAGACACCCGTCATCAACATGGCCATAGGAAACAGCTCCTGGAGTTACTTTGAAATCTCCTGAAGTGTTGGGTCTTAACAGGGAAGTTTTTCATTTTGTCATTAAAAACATTTGTAATTGGACATTTTGACACTAATTGCCTCATGGCTATTCGGGCGGATGTGTCCACATTCTCTGGTCTCTACTCTTCCAGATCTCGCCACACTTCACAATCTGGATGTTGAAGAAATATAAGATTACAGTTTCCTTACTAACTACATCTCATTTTAACTTTCATATAATCAGTCTGTAGATCAAGTACTTCTGGGTATGAGCCAGTTCAAACTTGTATTAGCACAGGCTAATTGAAGCACCTGCAACAACAGCATTTCGTAAGATTAACAAAAACCACAAACTTCCTCCATGAAATGAAACACAAATAAGTGGAACAGGAAACTAATGGACAATAAAACACAAAGTAAAAACACAGCGGATGACTACTGGTCAAAAATTTTATTAGAATTAAATAATACAATAACATTTCTTCTGTACATTATGTCTGAAAGATCCTTTCCCATCCAATCAGTTCCAATACAACTTCTCCAGGAAAAGGAAGATATTTGAAGTCACATAAGATTATTTCCCATTGAAAATAAGTTTTCACATGCTGAATCCAAATTCCAAATTTCCTCTTGTGTTGGTTTTCTGTTACTATCTCTTAACGGGTCGGTTTTTACCTGTGACTCAAATCAGCCATTAGATACCATAAAAACAAATGGAAATGTATGGCTTTGCTTGTTTTGTGAAAAAGGCAAAGACAGAAGCTCCTAACTGAAAATCATCTGGAAGAAGAGCTTCTGTGGCCAGTTGGTATATAGTGTGTTTATGATTTTAGTTTTGGCAATTATTATTACAATTATTATAGTTTTCTAATTACACCTGGGTCAAAACTGACCCTAACAACAGAAATGTAATTATTTTAACAAGAGCATATTATAATTTAATTTTAAAACTACATTTATTTTATGTTTATTGTTGCAGCAATAAACAAATGTGTGTAGTACTTTCATGCATTTAAAACCTACAAACGGGTCGGCCAGAACTGTTACACTAGAGGAATGTTAACCTGACTACTGTGGGTGGTCAGTCATTTATTGTGGTCACTCCTAAATTATGGAACTCACTTCCAAAGTCTGTTTGGGATGCTCACTGTCACTGTTTCACTTAAAACCCTGTTACTCATCTGTTCTCTCTGTTATCAGTTTAGTGAGTTCTTAATCTATATCAATATATCAATAGAGAGAGAGAGAGAGTGTGTGTGTGTGTGTGTGTGTGTGTGTGTGTGTGTGTGTGTGTGTGTGTGTGTGTGTGTGTGTGTGTGTGTGTGTGTGTGTGTGTGTGTGTGTGATAGAGAGAAAGATATAAAATAATATGTGGTAATGGTTGAATGTGTTATCCATGTTCTGCAGGTTATTTTCAGGGGAATTCACAGTACACAGTCATCCAAATGTTCTTCCTCATCTTTGATTGCTTTATGATTCATGGTATTGCTCAATAATTCATCCTTTATGTTATAAAAACAAGCAGCTAAACCTACACAGCATACGTGTCTTGTCAGAGAAGAAACATGAAGGTTTACTACCAGCTTTGCATTTTAATTGGCCTGATGATCAGTGTTCACACTGGTCCAGTACCAGCACCTATTGGCGAGGATGAGGAGATTTTGGCAAAGGTAAGGATGACATTCCACTCTGCATCTTAACATTGTTTTGTAGAGCCGATATTCAGTTCAGGTGTCTAACTGTAAATGATGCCCGTTTTACCAGACATATCTGGAGAAACTGTATGACCTGAAAGAGGAGAAAAAGACGCCCTATGGGCGCAGTGTCAGTGAGATGAGTCAGAAGCTCAGCGAGATGCAGGAGTTTTTCAAGCTGAACGTGACAGGAGTTCTGGACAGGGAGACGTTGGAAGTGATGACACAGCCCCGCTGTGCAGTTCCAGACGTGGCTGCATACGTCTTGTCTCCTGGGCAGTACAAATGGCCTTCGAACCAGCTGACTTACAGGTACATGAACGGGTTTTACCTTCTGCTCTTACTTACTGCTTACAGACAGAGTCAAACATGTTCAGTAAGTTAAGCTTTAAGCTTTGGGCCCTCTACCCACACCACAGGATTGAGAACTACACTCCTGACATGACTCAGGCTGAAGTGGATGATTCCATCCAGAGAGCGCTGCAGGTCTGGGCCCATGTTACTCCTCTGAAGTTCACCCGCATCTACAGTGGCACAGCCGACATCATGATCTCCTTCGGTGTGAGAGGTGAGGCTCCTGCTTCATCTAGTCATCCTCATTTTAGTGTTGACTGTAGAAAGTGACATTAGTACTGCTTCCTGAGAGATGTTCTCTTTGGGGTACCACAAAACATCTCACATCTTCTTCATAGGGTAGATTTGAAAATGGAAAGCCTTAGTACAAAATATATCAAATATATCACGGCTTTTGTGGTCTTTTAAAATACTTCCATGGTTTCTTTTTTATCAGATCATGGTGATGGTTACCCATTTGATGGACCCAATGGCTTCTTGGCTCATGCCTTTTTCCCCAGTCCTGGCATTGGTGGAGATACCCATTTTGATGATGATGAGACCTTTACTTTCTCATCCCCTCAAGGTTAGAATGGCAACATTTAGCTGAGCCTGAATCTCATGCCTTGTGATATCACACATGATAAACAGCACACAATGTCACATTATATACGTCTGTTGCAGGATACAACTTGTTCCTGGTCGCTGCCCATGAATTTGGACATGCACTGGGCCTTGACCATTCTAAAGATCCTGGTGCTCTGATGCATCCAATATACAGCTACAGGAATAATTTCATTCTGCCCCAAGATGATGTCAATGGAATTCAGGCTCTCTATGGTAGGCTGTATGAATCAGAAGCCAATTATTGTATTGCCTGCCATGTAACAATGTAAGTCCTGTCCAATATGCATTTAATGAGGGAAAATGTATTCAACAGGACCAAATCCTGACTCCGTTGACCCTGCTATCCACCCGGTCACCCCTGATGCCTGTGACCCTAAGCTGGTGCTGGATGCAGTTACTTTACTGCGAGGGGAGATGATGTTCTTCAAGAAAAAGTAAGCTCCCCCAAAAGAATCTTGAAAGAAGTCACCTTAAGGTTTCTAATCTCAGAAGTTCTCTAAGTCATCTCATACTGAACTGTGTTGTTCAGCTTGTTCTGGCGCCGTGGCCCACTGAGTCCTGAGACTGAGCAACATCTGATCACGAGCTTCTGGCCTGACGCCCCAAATAACATAGATGCAGCTTACGAGGATCCATCAGAAGATACAGTGTACCTCTTTAAAGGTACGTGCACCAACCAAACAGGAATCCACACTTTTACTGAAATGATATATAGAGTGCACAGTCTCTATCTGCGAATGGCATTAAATATTTGTATGGATTTGTTACCACAAACCTCAGGTCAGAAGATATGGGCTGTAGATGGTTATAACATTGCACAGGGCTATCCCAAGAGCCTCAGAAGTGTAAGCCTGCCCCCTAATGTCAAGAAGATCACGGCTGCGCTTTATAACTCTGATACGGGCAAAACTTTGTTCTTTGTTGGCAAATTATACTACAGGTAGGTTATGAAATATATCAAGATAAACAAACACAAAAAATGGATGAAATATTCAGATAGTTATACATTTTAAATCATGTTTCTAACAAAACATTTTCTCAAATTGTAGCTATGACCACAGAAATAAGAAGATGGACAAGGGTTACCCTAAACCGGTAGAAGAGGGATTCCCAGGAATGACAGCAAAAATCACTGCAGCTTTACAATACCGTGGTTAGTATTTAATGAATACAATTTTAGATAATCTCAGATATATCACTGGATTAAAATTATCTAGTCACTTTCTCATTCTGACACTTCCCACTGTTTTCTGTTTCCAGGTTTCATCTACCTGTTCAGTGGACCACGCATGTTTGAATTCACCTCTGATGGTCAAAGACTAATGCGGGTGCTGAACAACAGCTATTTTTTGCCGTGTTAGGGACTCACATCTAATTGCCATGCAGGTAGTGGCATAACAGGACTATAAATCTAAATTTATTATTACTAATTTAAAATCAGTACTTAGTTTTAAAAGTATTATCATTCGTGTTGGTTTTCTTAGTCTAATTTGCAGTCATTTGCAAATTTTTGTTGTTTTTTTTAAATAAATGTTTCATAAATAATCCAAGCCTGCTATAAGAATTCTCTATTTAACATATGTTTACACCTTTTGCTATATTACAGTTTTTGACGACTGCTAACGTGCGTTTGTCCAATCTGTAGTCACACTTTCAAAACTCTAAACACATTGAACACAACATCAGTCTTCAGTGGCTATACTATTAGTTCAATTCATGTTGTTATGGCACAAAATGCAGTCATTTTATATGTTTTTATAATGCTTACATTTTCTATACACACAACGTTATCCAATAACAAAATTCTGGATAGTTTTTGTCTTATTTACAATTGCTTGTACACAGCATGCCAAAAATGAAAACCTAAGATTCAAAACCTTAAATATCGTATAAAATGCCAAGTTCTGCAAAAACAAAGGCAGCTGAAAAGTTATTACTGTTGTTCACATTTTTTGCACATATAGATCAATGAAATAAAATGAAATACAGTAATGTACTGGGTCAGAGAGGAGCAAATATAACAATTAGTCCTGCAATCTCAAGTTCTGGTTTGGTCCTTCACAAATGCCAGAAGCAGATTCCAGGTTCCAGAAGCAGAAATGGAACAGTTGGGAGGAAACACGAGAACATTTGTGATGGGACAATGTAGCATTTTGTCATTTGTCACACACTGGTTTATAGACCATCCAAGAGTGATGTCCCTTTTCCTCCCGCCCATCTCGACTTTCCTCAACCCCACTAAGGAACTTTTTTCAGTCTGGAGGTGGAAGGTGTATGATCATCGGCCCCATGACCAAATGTCCCGGATGCAATGGATGCTGGCTGCAGAGACATTTCAGCTGAAGATTGCCAGGGGTGAATAAGGCATACCAAGCTCTTCTATCTCAGGTGCATGGCAAGGGTCAACATCAGATGTAATTAGGATGAAAACATGTGGCCAACTGCTGAAGACCACTTACATTACACATAACAAGACTGTTCAGTTTTGTATCCTGTTTTTCCCCCTTGTGTGGCTTTTTTGTATATGTGTATTTTTACACATATGGGACCATGGCTAATTATGTTTACAATTACGGTAATTATTTTTTGGGTTAGGCCACAATTTACAGTAATGTTCCTAATACAGTAAAATATTACCTTTACTGCAAAACTGTTACTGACTCCATTTTTGTCTAATCTACATTCCATATAGTACCTAACAGTAAATATCACTCATTGTGTAGACAGTATGTTGCCAAAAATGCACACATTTGAAAAAAAAAGTCCAAATGAAGCGGATTACAGTAAAAATGAACTGACTAAGAAAACAACAAATGTTACTCTAAAATATCTGTTGTTTGCTGGGAGAGAGTAAAATATTACATGTAATGGTGTTTTTGTACTGCCATCAAATATTAGTTTTTTTACAGTGGTTGTACAGTGATTGACTATGTTCATCTCGAATAGAGAATCTGTGCTAGTGTTTGAAAGAATGATTGGATAATGAACCAGGTTTGCTGTGTTTTAACAAAGTTGGTGTATAAAGAGAAAACTGCGTTGTGAAATGCAGAGTTGTTAGTTCGTTAAGAAAATGCGCTTTTGAACACGATATTAACTATTTGGCTATTTGTGTGAGGTCAATGTGTTGCTGTGTTTAGAGTTTTGACAATGTATCACAAGTATTGGGAAACGCATGTTAGCAGTCGTCAAAAACTGTAATAGACAATGTAGGTACTAAATAAGCCAAAGCACAGAAACTTTCAACTTACATCAAAAAGATATAAATGCAATATATGAAATGTGTGATGCACACATTATGTGTTATAAATGAATGAATGAAATAAATGTTCAATTTATATAGCGCCTTTCAGAATACCAAAGAATACCCATAATGTATTGTATATTATGTGTTATTCACATATATATTAAGTGTCACGCCCCTTGGCCCCGGAGACTTCACTTCCCAGCAGGCTATACACAGATGACACAGATCCTCCTCTCCTGATTACTAAACCACCTGTTTCTCGTTATACAGAACTATAGAAGTCTAGCTACACCAAGTGTTCAGTGTGAAGTATTGCCCACACTTTCTAGATAAGCATATTGAGTGTTTATATTTAGTGATTTATGGTTCAACCTGGTTTGTTTGATACTTTGATTCTTTGGTACTGTTGCATGATTTAATTTGCTTTAATTGACTTGGAATACCCCTGGACTGGACTGTGTGTGTGTGCTCGAGCCTCATTTACTGAACGCCTTTGTCATCTATCCAGCATCACAGAAAGCGTCATTTGTGTAATTTGAAATTTGAAATATTAAGAAATTTAAAACATTCAAAATATGAAATATTAAGAAACACTCACGGTTTCCCTTTCTGGTGTCGGGTTCCCATGGAGCTCCATGTGCATGTTTTTGTTTTGTCTGGGGGGAATAAGCCCTCTCAATACCAGGCTCATTATTTTTTCATTACTTATTCAGTTTCGGCTAGAAGAAAGAAGCTAATCTTAAGTCTCACTCAGTTACTAAAGCAATATGTGTTTGGACAAACCTTCGTGCTAGCCTGATGTTGAAGTGAACAGCTTTGGTCATTTCTATTGAACAAGCTATGTGATATAATGGTGGGCCGAATACATAGTAGGCATTAAAAAGTAAGCAAAAGTACCCAGGTGGGTAAATGTAAATGTGCCATATTTTTGTCAATTGTGATTTTTCACCGCAATCAAAATTTGTCCTCCACATTTTACCCATCTGTGCAATTAGAAAACACACACACTAGTGATTACTAGAGAGCTGTGGTGCACACATGCCCAGAGCAGTGGGCAGCCCTAGCCCGGCACCCAGTTGGGGTTAGGTGACTTGCCCAAAGGCAACTCGGTCATGGCCTCAGACCTGGGAATCAAACCCACGACCCTCCGGGAACAAGACCACGTCCCTAACCACCAGACTATGATTGCCCTATGTCACCATGACTGGGTGACTGTTTAACAGTTGGAGTCTCGACATCACTCCTGACGGCGTGTCAGCAGCACGACTTTAGCTTGTTTCTTTTTCATTACACTTTCTTTGTATTTTGGTTTCTGTGTCACGCCCTCGTGCCTCGCCCTCGTGCCACACCCTAGTTCACTTGTCGCATGTTCCCCTTTGATGTTGGCTGTTTTGCTTTTTAGAAAATGCAGATTCTGTTTTATTGAAACAAATTAATGTAAATGCTACTGTACCATTGTTTAAGGACTGCAACTAGTAAATACAAAACAACACAAAAATACAACATTCAATTGTATTTACATCTCACTTTTAAATACCTGAGTATTGTTATTTTAGTAAATGTATGTAGCCTACTTCATCACTTTCACAGCATGTTGGCTCCAAACATTCTCTGGAATACAAATTATTACAAGATTTCATATTAAGGATATAATTTCAATAAAAGCACATTCAATTAAATTGATGTTCATTTTTTTTATATCAGAACTCAAAATGAATGATTAAATTTTCATTAAAGGTATGCCTAAATCACTGCATACAGACATAAAGCAAACTTTGATAACGACTACACAAATGAACTAAAATGTAGGCTATAAAACAGCAGCTAATCCATCATTGACCATTAAATGTTAGTCTGATGGTAATGTACAAGGGCGTTAACATTTCGGGAAGGGACAATTTCAACTCATTTTCTGGCTGACATCAACACCACAGATTCAGAAGTCTGTATAAACTATTTGGGTAGTCGTGGCTTTGTTTGTCCTGAGCTGCTCCTCAAATTCGGTTCCCTTCAAGAAATCAAGCAAGATCATTGAACAATTTTATAAACATGTTTACAAGACGTTTGAGTTTACGAGCATTTGATTTGGAAATATTACATACAAATACATACAAATTATGCCATATGTCACGGTGACAGCTCCGGACCCCTCCTTGTGGGCGTGTTGTTATGTTGTCTGCATGCAGTTATGTCCATGTTTGTAGTTCCATGGGTGTGGGTCGTTTGTGAGCGTGTTCGTTAGCAGTGATGGCTAAATTACCTTGAGAAAGTAATCCGATTACTGATTACTGATTACTCCTTTTAAAAGTAACTTAGTTACATTACATATTACTTGATTTTAAAAGTAACTACGTTAGATTACAAGTTACTTTAGTAGTTACATTCAGCAGCAAAATACATTTTTCCAATACTCACTTTATTGGAAGTGCATTTTTAACAGTAACAATGTATTGAAGCAGGTTCGGTAACCGAGGCAGAAACTGCTTAATCCAAAAAATCCCGAGGAGGGAAACTTTATTGATAACGCAACCCTGGCGCGCGCAGGCTCCGCCCCCCAGTGTCACTTAAAGGGCAAGACTCGCCGTGAGGAGTAGGAGTCGCTACAGTATCTCCTGACATTACGTTTGTGTAGCTGCGCGGTATTATTTGTAAATTTATTTGTAAACGTAATACAAGCGAACTGGGGTGGGTTTCCCGAAACGTTCGTAGCGCCAAGTACTTCGTAACCTCGTATGAAGCTACGAGCGTTTCGGGAAACCCACCCCAGTTCAGTCAGACAGCTTGTGAAACGAAATACCATTACAATTTCAAGCACGTTAGTCAAAATTCCAGCACTTTTCAAACGTGGAACACAAAGCAACATTAAAATTCATCAGGTAAATGTTCCTTCCCCTGTTTTTGAGGGGTGTTTCTTTATACTACTACATATCGTTACGGGAGGACACAGCAAAGAATGACTTGTAAAACGTGCTCGCGCTCTCACAGGGTCGCGCGCAGCGTGCGGAGTCGAGCGCTACAGTCAGACGCAAAAGTAGAACTGAGCCAAGAAGAAAGCAAAAATATATATTTTACTAGGGAAAATATAAATAGTAACACACAGTTATTTGGAAAAGTAACTTTAATCTGATTACTGGACTGGAAATAGTAGCGCGTTATATTACTCGTTATCGAAAAAAGTGGTAAGATTAGAGTAACGCGTTACTAAGTAACGCGTTACTGACATCACTGTTCGTTAGTCTCACCTGTGCCTTATATCGTGATCACTGGGGAATGTGTTCAGCACCTATTTAATGTGCGTTCGCGCAATGTCTCGTGCTTGTCTTTGTGTAAAGTTCCTGCCTGAGTAAGTGTGTGTTGTAAGTGCTTGCGCTGCCGCACAGAGCTTCACATTATTCGTTGATTAAAGTTGTATGTTGCACCGTTTAGTTCATCGTGCCTGCCTCCTCCGCACATCACAGAAAGACGAGCCACCAAAATGCCAGGATACACGTCCCGCGGGAAGAAGGGGAAGAAGAAGGCCAAGCGCCGTCACGCGTCTTCCTCTGCCCCGGTGTAACGTGCGGGATAAGGACGCAGAGCCGTTCTTCGAGGTGGCGTGGAGAGAGGGTTACCACGCATTTATGAGAGAGGACATCCCCTTGGCGTACCATGAGGAGGAATCCAGCGCGCCCATAGTGGTGGGTACAGGTGCCTTTGCCCTGACCCCCCCCGAGTACGAGTTCAAGAGCGGAGAGTCCGGAGAGGAGGAGAGTCCCCCCCCCTCCGTGTACTCAGAAGAGGAGAGTGAGGGCGAGGCTAGCGGCTTCCCCCCGTGTCTGCAGCTTCTCGGATATCGGAAGAGGAGGTCAGCCCCCCATCGTCATTGTGCTCGGTGCCAACGGTGTATTACAGGGAAGGCGAAGAGGAGGCCAGCTCGACCACTCGACCCCCACCGAGCACCACAGTGCGGAGGAAGAGGAAATCAGCCCTCCTCCTTCTGTTTACTCTGCCCCTACAGAGTATTACAGTGAGGAGGAGGAAGACGTCAGCCCCCCTTCATCCGTTTACTCGATCCCTACTGAGTATTACAGGGAAGAAGAAATCAGCCCTACTCCATCCATATAGTCGGAGTCCACCGAGTATTACGGTGAGCAGGAGGATGACGTCAGTCCCCCTCCGTCCGTTTGCACACCGCCCTCTGAGCACAACAGCGAGAGCGAGGAGGAGGACAGCGCCTCTGGGTACTCTGAGGTGACAGTCCAGTCTGAGAAGGGGTTCCCGAGTGGAGTGGACATTCCTCGTGCCCCCTCGGAGGGGAGCAGTATGGACTGTTCACACTGTACGACCGAGGAGCCAATGTCTCTAGGTCGGGGTGGCTCCGAGGAGGAGGAAGAGATGGAGACCTCGAGGGGCGAGCCAGCGCTGTCCCAGGGAGCGCGAGTGGGCGTTGGCCCAAACCGTGGCCCGACGTGGGGGTTAGGGGTACCCGTGGAGGCGCCGCGGACAGTAGCCAGCGAGCGGCATAAAGCAAGCCCCCCGGTAGCGCCTCGAAAGGCGACTGAAGTGCCCCGAGGGAAGCAACGGTGCGCACGATCTTCAGGGGCACCGAGCAGCGCAGCACACGCTGGGAGCTCAGTCCCGAAGACCGGAGGGCCTCCGCTGCCTGTCTCGCCTGCGAGCCCAGGAGGGGTCGCGCCACCGCTAACGCTGAATGATTCCATGGCTGCCTGTGCCTGTCTGTTTGTCCATCCCAATGTTTCTCCCAAACCCCCTTTCCCTCTTGTGCCCTTTATGTTGAACGTGCCTGTGTGTGTGTTTGTAACTGTGCCCGTGTTTAATGTATTTTCCCCTGTCACGGTGACAGCTCCGGACCCCTCCTTGTTGGCATGTTGTTATGTTGTCTGCGTGCAGGTATGTTCATGTTTATAGTTCCGTGGGTGTGGGTCGTTTGTGAGCGTGTTCGTTAGTCTCACCTGTGCCTTGTCTCGTGATCACTGAGGAATGTGTTCAGCACCTATTTAATGTGTGTTCGCGCAATGTCTCGTGCTTGTCTTTGTCTAAAGTTTGTGCCTGAGTAAGTGTCTGTTGTAAGTTCTTGCGCTGCCGCACAGAGCTTCACATTATTTGTCAATTAAAGTTGTATGCTGCACCGTTGTTTTGTTCGTCATGCCTGCCTCCTACGCAAGTCACACCGTATTTATTATCTCAGCATAGTGACCAAATCCTACATGCGTGACAGCGTTTTCTGATTCTGTTCTTATGATTTAAATCATTATTTAATAAATGAAGTAACCAAAGCTTGTTGGTGAAACACTATTATTTTCACAGTACACATTAAAATGGTGTAATAGCTGATTTCTGAAATATCGGGCATTTCAGAAAGAGGTGGGCCATGTCCAAGCCTTGATGTGAATGACACATATGGACGCATAAAACCTACTAGGGTAAATCTAAAATCCGTGCGGCTTTTATACATGCGTGCGGCAAAGTTACATCCATTAGACAATAAATGGACATAAATTGATAAACTGATGTTTGGAATTCTTGTAGGAATTTGTACTACTAATATGAAAGTTATAAATTAGGCATACATACATTTACTTAAACAATAATAGGCCTACTCCTTTAAAATAAAGATGTCAATATTTGGACAACTGAATGTATTCCTTATCGTTAACTTTTTCAGTTTACACTGACAGGAATTTGTTTGCATAAAGAAGCCAGAAACCAAAATGCAAAGAAAGGGGAATGATAAAGAAACAAACACTCGGTAGGCCTATGCTGTGGACACGGAAATGTAAACCACTGCTCTCCACTCAACAGGTTTCCATTGGTTCTGGAAAACTATCTGGAATATCATGGACAGTGGTGTAGTCCTAAAAAAATAAGTGGGGGGTCGTTTTTGGTGTGGCGGTGTAGCAATTCTAAATTGTTGAGGGGGGGGGGGGGGCGATCGATCGCCAGGAGTTGGCAAATTACTAACGCATCATGTATTAACCTAACGTTTGACGTAACAGTCTCAGCAAGAGCAACATCCAGTTAAAATAAGCTACACACTACCACTACACCACTGGTTAAAATAAGTGGGGGGACAACACCCCACGCAACACCCCCCCCCCACTACACCCCTGATCATGGAATAGTTTAGGGTTAGGGTTAACCCTAAAGAGTTAGGGTTAGGTTTAGGGTTAAACCTAAAGGGATAGGGGAAAGTCCGTCAATTTGACTATGAAATCGTGCAAATTACACAGATTCAGATTCAGCGAACAACACAGAACAACATATAACACATAATATTAAAACAGTATTCTTTGCCTTTATTTTCTATTAATATTGCTAAATGTTTGAACATGTGTCTAATAGAACAACAGCAGGTCTAGGTTGTGAAACATTAGGAAACATTTATAAAAAAAAACCAATAACTGCAAGTGACTGCAAATTAGACAAATGAACATGAATAATAATAAGATGATAATTCTGATAACACTGAGTACTGATAAAAAAATAATAATAATATAAGTAGTATAGATAATATAAGATAACAAATAGGATAAGTTAATAGATGTATGGTTCTGTTATGCCACTACCTGCATGGCAATTAGATGTGAGTCACTAACACGGCAAAAAATAGCTGTTGTTCAGCACCCGCATTAGTCTTTGACCATCAGAGGTGAATTCAAACATGCGTGGTCCACTGAACAGGTAGATGAAACCTGGAAACAGAAAACAGTGGGAAGTGTCAGAATGAGAAAGTGACTAGATAATTTTAATCCAGTGATATATCTGAGATTATCTAAAATTGTATTCATTAAATACTAACCACGGTATTGTAAAGCTGCAGTGATTTTTGCTGTCATTCCTGGGAATCCGTCTTCTACCGGTTTAGGGTAACCCTTGTCCATCTTCTTATTTCTGTGGTCATAGCTACAATTTGAGAAAATGTTTTGTTAGAAACATGATTTAAAAAGTATGACCATCTGAATATTTCATCCATTTTTTGTGTTTGTTTATCTTGATATATTTCATAACCTACCTGTAATATAATTTGCCAACAAAGAACAAAGTTTTGCCCGTATCAGAGTTATAAAGCGCAGCCGTGATCTTCTTGACATTAGGGGGCAGGCTTACACTTCTGAGGCTCTTGGGATAGCCCTGTGCAATGTTATAACCATCTACAGCCCATATCTTCTGACCTGAGGTTTGTGGTAACAAATCCATACAAATATTTAATGCCATTCGCAGATAGAGACTGTGCACTCTATATATCATTCAGTAAAAGTAAAAGTAAAAAAGTAAAAGTATTAATTTCTTAATAAAACTACAGATTTTGGTTTCATATGAGTTACAACATGATTTGGAAGTTGACTCTGGTTCAGTAAAAGTGTGGATTCCTGTTTGGTGGGTGCACGTACCTTTAAAGAGGTACACTATATCTTCTGATGGATCCTCGTAAGCTGCATCTATGTTATTTGGGGCGTCAGGCCAGAAGCTCGTGATCAGATGTTGCTCAGTCTCAGGACTCAGTGGGCCACGGCGCCAGAACAAGCTGAACAACACAGTTCAGTATGAGATGACTTAGAGAACTTCTGAAATTAGAGACCTTAAGGTGACTTCTTTCAAGATTCTTTTGGGGGAGCTTACTTTTTCTTGAAGAACATCATCTCCCCTCGCAGTAAAGTAACTGCATCCAGCACCAGCTTAGGGTCACAGGCATCAGGGGTGACCGGGTGGATAGCAGGGTCAACGGAGTCAGGATTTGGTCCTGTTGAATACATTTTCCCTCATTAAATGCATATTGGACAGGACTTACATTGTTACATGGCAGGCAATACAATAATTGGCTTCTGATTTATACAGCCTACCATAGAGAGCCTGAATTCCATTGACATCATCTTGGGGCAGAATGAAATTCTTCCTGTAGCTGTATATTGGATGCATCAGAGCACCAGGATCTTTAGAATGGTTAAGGCCCAGTGCATGTCCAAATTCATGGGCAGCGACCAGGAACAAGTTGTATCCTGCAACAGACGTATATAATGTGACATTGTGTGCTGTTTATCATGTGTGATATCACAAGGCACAAGATTCAGGCTCAGCTAAATGTTGCCATTCTAACCTTGAGGGGATGAGAAAGTAAAGGTCTCATCATCATCAAAATGGGTATCTCCACCAATGCCAGGACTGGGGAAAAAGGCATGAGCCAAGAAGCCATTGGGTCCATCAAATGGGTAACCATCACCATGATCTGGTAAAAAGAAACAATGGAAGTATTTTAAAAGACCACAAAAGCCGTGATATATTTGATATATTTTGTACTAAGGCTTTCCATTTTCAAATCTACCCTATGAAGAAGATGTGAGATGTTTTGTGGTACCCCAAAGAGAACATCTCTCAGGAAGCAGTACTAATGTCACTTTCTACAGTCAACACTAAAATGAGGATGACTATATGAAGCAGGAGCCTCACCTCTCACACCGAAGGAGATCATAATGTCGGCTGTGCCACTGTAGATGCGGGTGAACTTCAGAGGAGTAACATGGGCCCAGACCTGCAGCGCTCTCTGGATGGAATCATCCACTTCAGCCTGAGTCATGTCAGGAGTGTAGTTCTCAATCCTGTGGTGTGGGTAGAGGGCCCAAAGTTTAAAGCTTAACTTACTGAACATGTTTGACTCGGTCTGTAAGCAGTAAGTAAGAGCAGAAGGTAAAACCCGTTCACGTACTTGTAAGTCAGCTGGTTCGAAGGCCATTTGTACTGCCCAGGTGACAAGACGTATGCAGCCACGTCTGGAACTGCACAGCGGGGCTGTGTCATCACTTCCAACGTCTCCCTGTCCAGAACTCCTGTCACGTTCAGCCTGAAAAACTCCTGCATCTCGCTGAGCTTCTGACTCATCTCACTGACACTGCGCCTGTAGGGCATCTTTTTCTCCTCTTTCAGGTCATACAGCTTCTCCAGATATGTCTGGTAAAACGGGCATCATTTACAGTTAGACACCTGAACTGAATATCGGCTCTACAAAACAATGTTAAGATGCAGAGTGGAATGTCGTCCTTACCTTTGCCAAAATCTCCTCATCCTCGCCAATAGGTGCTGGTACTGGACCAGTGTGAACACTGATCACCAGGCCAATTAAAATGCAAAGCTGGTAGTAAACCTTCATGTTTCTTCTCTGACAAGACACGTATGCTGTGTAGGTTTAGCTGCTTGTTTTTATAACATAAAGGATGAATTATTGAGCAACACCATGAATCATAAAGCAATGAAAGATGAGGAACAACATTTGGATGACTGTGTACTGTGAATTCCCCTGAAAATAACCTGCAAGACATGGACATTTCATTTAACCATTACCACACATTATTTAACATCATCATCTCTTTATATAGAGATAGAATACACCAAACACAGAAGACAGGGAAAACATATACATGACAAATTATATTACAACAGTGGATCACTGATAACAGAGAGAACAGATGAGTAACAGGGTTTTAAGTGAAACAGTGACAGTGAGCAACCCAAACAGACTTTGGAAGTGAGTTCCATAATTTAGGAGTGACCACAATAAATGACAATGATCAGTTTAAAACTAGGGACCTAGAGGTTGAGTACATGGCATGTGATGTATTAACACAACAGATACGATGGACAATTAGGACCAAGATTGTACATTTTAAGAATCATCTTAACCAGTATGTGATAAGAAACAAGTGGACATTGAAGACTTAAATACCTGTTACTCAAAGATTTAAAATGTACTTTACCTGATAACACTTTGCACTTTCCTGTTCTCTATATTATGATATACATAATTCTGACAAGCATATTTGGATTATTTAGCATATTAAGCAGTGTTTTAAAAAATGTGTTGAAACACACAGTAGAACCACATACTGCACATTGTGTAGGCATCAGGTTATAATTTGCACGACCTACAAATATTCCATTTAGTGAAGTAGCAGTACTGGGATTGACTGGGTGGGAAAGGATCACTTCTTTATGATCACTTGTTTAGTAAATGAGTTATAGTTCATTCCACTGTACAGACTCATTACATGTCCTATTTCATAAATGACGTTGCGTTATTTCACCAGAAGTATTTAACAAGTTTTGTATGACTAACAGGCCCCATTATAGACTGTATTGACGGGGGGGTGATACATCATATTTTGACTGTGTTAATGATGGAAGGACACACGTCATATTTTGAAAGCCAATGTGTATGTGGGGTGCAATAGGGTGGTGGTGGGAGTGTTTCCGGGGGGAAGGTTTGGGATTGATTTAGGGGGGCAATTCTCCCCCTAGCACCCTCTTAGTGCTGGCCCTAATGACTAATATATCAGTCAGGCCTCTCAGAGGTCAATCTACCTGGCAGCGTGCCTTACACACACCTTTGGTCCTGAAGGAAATGTCACAATGTCTACTTCTGTCCTTTGTCTTTCTGTCCCATGGTACATCCCCTGACTCAGAGAGTATGAGTCCAGACCTCCAATGAGCAAGCCAAAGGTAACCGTGGTATGGCCAGAGGAGCCTTCAGAGGAACCAAGACTCACAAAGTGAACCTGTTCTCCTCTGCTCAACACCAGGTGTTCCTACTGGAAGCATTTGTCATGTATTATGACCAATTAGTTGCTTTTGTATTTTTTTCCTTCTTTTTATTGAGGAGTTTGACAGAACAATTGATGGAAGAAGTGAAATGAAAAAAAAAATGTCAAGGCAGTAAACAAGTCCTGCTCAAAGCCTTAATCAAAAAATAAATCAACAGAGAGTAGAGAGTAGAGATCTATTGTCATTGTACATGATACAACGAAATTCTGAGTGGTACCTCAGAATCATAACAGTATCATAAAGGAATAATTTATAGATATGGAAATCAGAACAACCCTGTTTTAACCCCAAACATAAGTCGTATTCATGCATGCATACACACCCCCAAATGAAGACAGGGGGGGGGGGGGGTCTGATTAGTCACCCGCCATTGATAGTAGTAAGCAAAAAACAGAAGAAAGGAATTCCACTTGGTTTAAAATGCAGTGGTATTGCCATTTAACGTGAATACGATGTTTAATCTGAGGTAGTACATAACAAATCAAAGACACATTTACATTACATTTATGGCATTTGGCAGACGCCCTTATACAGAGCAACTTACATTTTTATCTCATTTTTTATACAAGTGAGCAATTGAGGGTTAAGGGCCTTGCTCAGGGGCACCTCAGTCATGGCCTCAGGTCTGGGGATCAAACCCACAACCCTCCGGTCACAAGACCAGTTCCCTAACCACCAGGCCATGACTGCCAAATCGAAGACACGTTGAACCTGTGGGTGGTTTCGTGGGTTTCCATAATAAAATAATGCGGCATCTTGCCAGAGATGAAGTGAAGGTCGGGATATCTGACTGAGGCTGACTGCGGGGACACAACATATAGCAAAATCTGCAGACCAGGTAAAGAAACAGACGGTACCGTCTTTGTAAAAATCACAGGAGGACTTTTGTGTCACATCCTAAATGCCATATCAGTAATGTCTGATTTTCCAGTATGGGCATCATAGTAGAGGGAGATAGAAACTTAAAAAATGCCTGAACAAGAACCAAATGCGAAGTGTGTGTAGCACCGATGGATGGATGAGGAGTTTAGAGAGAATTCACTTGATCAGATTCATACACAATGTACTGAGGGACTTTTACTGCATTAATTCTAATAATATTTTGGACCAATGATGTTTTAATGATGCACACATTACATTGTCCATTACGTTTCATTGTATCTGTGATTCATTTCATTAAGGAAGCAGGTGTGGTTGGTGCTGTTGTCATGGTGCTTCAATAAACCTGCTCACCTATGCAGTTTTGGACTGACTCATACACATTTACATGATTTACAACCTGTGAGACATCATGGTGCCAAGACGACAGCAAATGATACCAATACTGGACACACTTTGACGGTGTACAATATTCCTAAGATACTATCCTGAAGATACTAAAGAAAGTGTAATCTTTCTTCAACATTCAGATTATGCTGTGTCCTCATCCTCGTCCTGTGTGGACACATCTTGTCTGTCACTTCTAGAAGCTGGACCGCACAACAGCAATGAGGTAGTTAGTGTCAAAATGTCCAATCACAAAGAGTTTTCAGTGACAAAAATAATTCAGGATCTCGGCGGCTGAACTGTAGCATCACTGCTGTTCTGTTTCATTCCCTGTTAAAACCCAACAGTTCAGGAGATTTCAAAGTAACTCCAGGAGCTGTTTCCTATGGCCATGTTGATGATGGGTGTCTGCACACCGCAGCCATGTGTTTGCAGGTCTTGTGTTTGTGACGCGTTGGAGTTCAGGGTCAAATTCCAGCTGCAGATTCCCAATGAAGAAATAAACAAGACCTACACAACAAAATCAACTGATATGTGTTACTCTAACTCCCAGATGCAGTTCCTTTCCCATCTTTCATATGTCAGTAAAGTGAGAGTGTTCTAAAGCATGGAAGAGTTTATTTCACATCTGTGTACAGCACTTACCCTGATACTCTACTGCTGTGTCCACTGGCCAGGGGACCGTGGCCCACTCACGCATCATCATTTTTGGATAACCATCAGTCATTCGCTTCTGTTCTTCATCATATCTAAACGCAGAAGGAACAGTTACTCCAGACAATTTGCTGCTCAGTGCTTGGTAAACTGTATAAATTCTAACCTC
The DNA here is from genome assembly GCF_052324685.1 of Brachyhypopomus gauderio. Taxonomy (NCBI): domain Eukaryota; kingdom Metazoa; phylum Chordata; class Actinopteri; order Gymnotiformes; family Hypopomidae; genus Brachyhypopomus; species Brachyhypopomus gauderio. The sequence continues at coordinate 8,907,205 of NC_135220.1, read as the reverse complement.
ACCAACAGAACATGGTTTTTAGCCATGCTAGGTCTATGGTATTGAAAGATTAGACAACCTGCCTCCAGCACTCCTCTCCAGTGAAGAAGACAGTAACCTGCGTTTCCCGAAAATGAAGGGCTGCGTCAACAGACCTAATCTTGTCTGGAAAACCGAAATCAGAAATGTCTCTTGGGAAGCCGTCCTTCACATCCAGACCACTCACCTCCCAGTACTGAGAGTCTAGAACACACATGCATGGACACAACAGTTTACTCACACTTGCAGGCAGAAATGTTCTAAAACTGTCAGCTTGCACCATGGCATTGTCACCTTTAAAAATGACAATGGTGCCATTGTTCTCGTAAGCAGCATCCATGTACGTTGGTATATCAGACCACAAGCTTGTTATCAATGTGATCCTTATTTCTTCAAAGGTCGGATGGGATCTCCACATGAACCTGTGATGGACACGATTTCATTCTGTATCAATGGGTATCGTCATTTTAGGGTTTCATTATTTTTCTCTTTAAATACTTAACTGATGTACAAAAAACATAACAGCTACAGTCTTTAGGTCAGGTTACCTATCTTTAAAAAAGATGAGCTCTTCTTGAAATCCTGTTACTGCATCAAATGAAAGTTCAGGGTCACATTTATCAGGTGTTTTCGGAGGTGGTTTGTCAGGTTCAACTGGGCTCTTACCTATTTAAGAAGCATCTGGTTTGTGGCAGTAGTCAACTACAGTATCAGATTTTAATGAAGCAGCATGTTGCGTTATACTCCGACTTACATACCATAGAGTTGTTGGATGTCTTGGACGTCCTGGAAGGACAGCTGCAGATCAGTATGGGGGTCAAACTGGTAGGCTGGGAACATAACTGCCCCAGGGTCAGGTGAGTGAGCGAGTCCAAGGGCGTGGCCAAACTCATGAACAGCAACCGCAACAAGATTATAGCCTTGGAGACAAGTGTTGTCACAGTGTCTCATCAGATGTCAGATCAGAAAATATTGTTTTTAAAAATGAAGTTTAAAAGCTTTTAAAAATGAATCAGCTATGTATGCTCACGGTGCTGCGCTACAAAAGTCTCCTGTCTTCATCATAGGATGTAAGATATGTACAGAGGCATTTCAGCCCTTCTTTGCCACCTGAGATGGTACTTGTCCAGTTCTCCTCAGCATCAAAGTGCACGTCCCCTCCAAGATGAGGGCCAGGGAGAAACGCGTGGGCCAGTGTCCCTCCTGGACCGTCAAATGGAGAACCATCCTCGTGATCTGCATTTAGCATTAACAAAATCAAGCTTTGTTTACAACATGTTATTGTGTACTTGAAAAAAGAGCAAGAAGCAAATAGTTTTGTACGAAAGTACAAAGTACGAAACAAAAAATGGCATCACATAGGGCGAATTATGGTAGATATTAATAGACGGAGATCATGATATCTGTCACACACATCTGTAGTGTTGAAGGAGATCGTGATATCTGTCACACACACCTGTGGTGTTGAAGGAGATCATGATATCTGTCACACACCTGTGGTGTTGAAGTAGATCATAATGTCTGTCACACACACCTGTGGTGTTGAAGGAGATCATGATGTCTGTCACACACACCTCTGGTGTTGAAGGAGATCATGATGTCTGTCACACACACCTCTGGTGTTGAAGGAGATCATGATGTCTGCCTCTGTTCTTGTCCTTTTGAATTTCAAGGGTGTTGCTCGAGCCCACATTCTCCATGCTACTCTGAACACTTTACGGATTTGAGAGGGCTTCATCTTGGTGCCATATCTGGAGATACTGAGGAACACAGAAACACTTGGGTCATGCATGGCCCCAGAATAGCCCCAGCCTGGCTCCAGAATGGCCCCAACGTGGCCCCAGCGTGGCCCCAGCGTGGCCCCAGTATAGCAGGCCTCACCTGTAGCTGAGTCTGTGGGTCCTCCAGCGTGTAGTGTCCCCGAACTGCTCAGTGTCTGCGAGGCCACAGCGACTCCTGCTCATGGCAGCCAGGGTCTGCTGGTCCAGCTCGCCACTCACAGACAGTCCAAAGAATCTCTGCATCTCCTTCACTTTGGCTCTGAAGCCTTTGGCACCGAACTCCACCTGCCGCCTCGGCCGACCCGCTAACGGCCTAAACCCATAAAATTTCTCCAGATAGCCCTGAGATCATATGAATTATTAAGGTTTTACAAATCCACCATTTCAACTTTAGCTGCTTGGATGAACTTTTAATCAGTATGCAAATGAATTTCACATGACTTAAAACAAATGGTTTAGGTGTTTTTAGAATTTCTTCTAGGAAAGAAAACAGGAGAGCTGTGTATCTTTTTGCCCTAGCCTAGGGCAACAGAAAACATTTAAACTTCATTCCAAACCATCGTGACCTGCTACCATCGTGAGACAGCTGTCCGCTTTACTATACGTTTTTATTATTTACCTTAGGACAAAGACTGCTTATTATATTTTTCCTGTTAAAATTCCAGAATCTAGCCCCAAGCTACAACTTTGGAGGGGGTGGCTATGACAGGTAAGGAAAAACACAGACATAAATCTACTGGACAGACTTAATTTGTCTAAGAACCACATCTGCTATTGTACTCGCAAAATCTTTTACAGTGAGTATCATTAAGAATTATTTTCCAGTGTTATTTTTTTGCAACGCATCAGCTTGTATATATGTAGTACTCCAGTGGTTTCAAATCAGTTTCTAACCACTTGTGCTATGAATTGTAAGCCACTATATACAAACATAACTGCATGGACCATTAGAACGGCCAAGTGATGATGCAAACCACAAATTGTTTCCTAACAGTTTGCACAACACAGCATGATTACTCTAAATTCATCAGCACATAGATGTCGTCAATTACAGATGTTTTTGTAGTGTGACAGAAACATCTTGTGAAATAGATTTGGTTTATGCTGGAATGATTTGATTATTTGGATGGCTTATTTATTTTATGGTTAGGATTAGAGTTAGGGTTAGGGTTAGGGTTAACCTTTGAGCAATATTGTTTAAAGGGAACCTCCCATATGAAAAATTTCAAGTTGAACAAAATGAAGTTAAAAAAGCTAGTACTATTACTGTAATGTTTACTTTTTAGAATACTAAATCTCAAAAATAATAATGAAATTTTATTATACATGACCTTTAACCAGGTTCATACTGAGAGTTTGTTACATTCATTCTCTGGAGATACTGTATATTTCTCATATCTGACCCAAGGTCTCAAAGAAATTAAAACTTACAAATGCAGATAACCTTAATAACTTTAATAGAATTACTGCATTGATATAATGTTTTATAAAGTCTCTTTGTGAAAGATAGAACTAATGCAGTTATGTATTCTTATAGTCCAGCATCTAAAATCTTGCGTATAAACATGCATGCACTATATCAGCTGTCATCAAACTCCAATTTGACCAGTTTTGATAAGAAAACAGGCAGTATAAGCACTTTAAACTGGACATACGAAAGGGAAGGAAAAAAAAGAGAATTCAGTTTAGGTGCACCTAACCCTAACTCTAACTCTAACCCTAACCCTAACTCTAACCCTAACCCTAACTCTAACCCTAACCCTAACTCTAACCCTACCCCTAGTGCCTTGCTGTGATAATTTTATATACATGCTGGGTGTATTAGGTCACATACCTTTGCAAACTTCACGTCAGCATCACTGGGTCTGGGTACCGGGAAGGTCCACACCATGACCGCTAGAGCCAGGACGAGCAGACTTGACCAGGGCATCCCTGCAGCAGCCGTGAATGTTCCTCCTTTAGACGAGCCCTCGGTTACCTAGTGCTACCAGTGCACAACAAGGACCACCTGGAATTCTGCACTAATTACATGTGCCTTGAAGTCAAAACTGATGTCAGTTTTTTTGTGTGTTCATTTTTTTCCTCAATGCATTCTTTTCCATTCTTATCAAAGGATCTTAAAAATACGGTATAAATGTGTGTTTTACTGACACCCAGTAGCACTCAATCATATAAGGCAATTTGCATGAAAGGATATGGAGCCAAAACATTGCATCACTGGCCACTGGGGAGCACAGGAGTGAGAACAGACTTACATTCACACAATTATTCAGTCTGGCAGGCTTGAATGTACATGTTGAAATGAATTAAGCCGATAACTATGGTTGTGTGAGTATAATTTTTAAGTAACCCCCTCCATGCGGCCTTGTATCTCAAGGAATGGCATGATTTCAAAGTTCACTTAGTCAGGGTCAGACTTCATTATAGACAAATATTACAGTGAATATGCCACTGAGTCTCGTGTAAATGGTTTTATTGCTTTCTGAACATGAATCTGCTGTATATCATATAAAAATGAAGTTGTCATCCAAAACAAAACAATGTCGTCCTGACACTCATATCCACAGTGATGTAGGATTCTGTAGTTTTTGTTGATCTGTTGGTTTTATGAGGGAAGAACAAGCCAGATTAGCTCTATTCATTTCTCACTCGTTTCTGTGCTGACTCTGAAATAAGGAACTGAAACCACATGAAAACCACATGAAACCATCATATTCAATACGTATGAAATATATTTGCTCAAGACAACACTTCACTGGAAAAGAACAGGATCTGATGCAGTATATGTAAAGTCACACATAATATTCTTACAGCCTGTAAAATCTGAACAAAATAATTGATTAATATGGGTGACGGCAGCAATGACAGCATGGTGGCCTGGGAAGAAGTGTGAAGAAACAGTGTGAAGAAACAGTGATTGTGTCTGATTGTACAGCAGGACTGTGGCGTTAAACGACTGGTTCATTTTCATTTCATTATACATTTTCAGCTTTTGGTAGATACTGTTATCCAGAGCAACTTGCATGTATTTGTCTCCATGATGGTGTCCACATACTTCCTGGGAACCATGACCTTGTCATTTTTGGGCTCTGCCTGCTGTACCAGGGGAGCTATTCAAAGAGAAGATGGTTTCAGCTTTTAATCATTAAATATATGAAACAGGTTGGCCGGAGGTCTCTTTGTAAGTATTTTCATGTAAGTAGTATGAATAATTTCAAAATATCTCGGAGTATAATGGAGTGAGTAAACATTCCCCACACCTTAATAGATGACACAGAGCTGTAAGCTGTCTGGGAGTGATTGGAAAGCTCTTGTCTGGCAGGAGGGAAGTGACTCATTTATGTCATAGGTGTATTGGCAACGCTTGTGAACACTACAGCCTTCCCACATTATTGCAACCTCTGCTGTTCTGACCCACAACTGCATCCAGAAATACTGCAGCTGTGATATGTGGGTTATGTAGAAATGTCCAAATACTTCACACATCCTGCATTCACATGACCTTCATTTATTTGTTCTTTTCAACTTTATATATGTTATATAAAGTTATATAATAGAAATAATGCAAGCCCACGTGGGCTGTGCAGAAACATTTCTGTCTACCTTTGTCCCCAACACAGAGTCATCACTAATGTGAGACGTTAGACTTTTAAACAGAGAAAAATGCCAGTGCTTACTCATTATATCAGAACCAAGATTTATTAGAATTTGAATGTCGCTGCCATCATCACATGGCATTATTTAATTATATTGCTTTTTAAATCACAAAGGTCATAAAAGTAACAGTTCTAATTTACATTAAAACAACAGACTTAAAAACAATTACAAATCGCACAAACTTTAATTTCCCAAAACAATTAGATGACCGAACATACAGTAGTTAAACAAAATACATGACAGTTCAATACAGTTTGTGGTTTCATCAGTCTGTAGCAGTAGGAGATGACCGTGTTTCACAAGCAGTTTCTGCCTGATGTTTAATGAAACCTGCTATTTCACAAAAGAATCCACGCGTCTGTGCGCGCACACACACACACACACACACACAAATGATGGTTTTGGCAGTAGTTCCTTGTTTGTTCTTTTTCAACCAATACAGTGTTCCCTCACCTGAAGCTAACACCTCATGTTCAGATGATGAAGAAAACATGTATGAAAGAGACATCAAGGCAACATGGAATATACCGCCACAAATAAAACTAAGGCACCATCAATATCAATTGAAGTAAAACCCACTGTAATCAAAGCAGCAATTAAGTTGGCATATGATCTACAATTCACTTCCGCTAGTTTGAGAACCCTTTGCCTCATTAAGAACCTTGATTCACATGTAAAGTTTCATGTACAGACAAATATACTAGAGACATTCAATGCATAATGTAACTCATAAGTCATTGCACAAGCAAACAGACCAATCAAAAGCCTGCACACACGACAAAGAGGGTTAGGGTTAACCCTAGGGTAACGGAAGCAGTCTTGAATCAGAAACAACACTGGGCAGTGCTTCTAAATGTGCTATTCACCATGAGCAAGTTGTGCGGGGAAAACACGTGAACCATGACGATTCCCTACGACGATAGAACACACATGCACTCTGCATGCACTCTGCTTCAGTCAGCCAGGGAGTCTGAGACCATGAAAACGGCAAACAGAAAGAAAACAGCAACAACGTCATGTGATATTGTATCCTGTCCTGTGGTTATGCGAAAAGTGAACACAGAACCAGGCAAAACCTGGACATGTGAAACATCTTTATATAGTGGAAAGTCTGATGATATGGGGACTTTATCGAAGACCTAGGGCAGCTTTTCTAAATACGTCCCTGGTCTGTCTCTCAGTACAGTTTAGTTTGATACCCCTTTAACGCCACTGGCCAATGCTAGCACTGAATACGATAATGCAGATAATCTATTATTCATTGGCACTTAAGATCCTTCATGAGAACACTTCCTTATGAGAATTAACTTTTCTTTAAAAATACACTTTTGATCATAAATAAAATTACATATTAGCAATAATTACATATTAGAAACACAGCAAAACTTCATAAACTAAAAGCCTTTATATCTTCCTCACAGGAGCAGAGTCAACGTTCCTTCAGTGCTCTTCTGAAATATTCAGTCAGTTCCTCACAACATGAGGAGTCCACAGAAGAAACAGACTAGGCCAGATTTGCCTAAACATTTCACCATAAAAGCAGCTCCCTACCAAACATCTAACCTGATACGATTCCATTCCCCAGTTCTCCCCCAAATTTCATTTCCTATGACTTTCACTAAATCACCCTTTATGTTCTTTTAAAAGCAAAATGGTTCCATATGGAAACAAGCTAAATTATTGAGACAATCCTAGTGAAAATTTACATTTTACGCACTGTAAAATATGACAACAGACAGCACATAACAGTGTAATGTAGTTGAAATACACGTTAATAAATAACGTAGCTAACATTTTTGACTAGGCTTATAATTGGTAGATATGGTTAGATAATATATAATAATGCATCAGTATGTCACAATTTTACATCTCTAAGTAGAGAAAATAAAATCACCTCTCCATTATACCATATTCATGAACCATTTAGTTCCTTATAAATGCTTATGGCAATGGATGTTAATGTAGACCTACTGTGTGCAAAACAAATGACCTCCTCTCACGACCCTCATAACGCTGTGATCTACTGAGGAATAAACAAACGAGAGGCCTGCCGCACTACTGTCCAAGCTCAGTGACCTTACACAGGGGAAAAGTTGGGGTGGGAGGTGCAAACATCCAGCTGCTTTTCACTTCCAGGGTCCACTGGAGGTGATTGGTGCGCTCGGACATCTGCGATTGGCCACCACCGTCGTTCCACCGCGGGCGCTCTCAGCTCGCCTTCTGACACTCAACGCGCAGCATGGGCCAAATGCCACATACAAACTGTGGCCGATTGAAATGACGTTAGAAACCGCTCTGCGTGGCCAACACGTTAGCGTGACATGAAGGAATAAACAGGCAACACCCACCTTAACTTCAGGTCTGTACCTGAGGTATGTTGACCGAATCTGGAGGCTATGAGGGGAGAGAAACGTGATGAGAGTATTCAGTTAATATGAACAAGTGGCCTCTGGTTCCACCAGAGAAGAATGTGAAGGTATGAACCCAGTACGCACCTGAGAAGAATGTGAAGGTATGAACCCAGGCCTGTTAAGATGTGCCACCATGCGTGGAGTTGGGTGACCGCTCCGACCACGGGCGGCAGCCGCTGTCGTGCGGCTCTGAGAAAGCAACACATCTTTAGTCTTGGTTGTTTTTACTTCTTTCATATAAAAAAAAGGATTACAAGACTGTAGAAGGTTCAGGATTTACTGCTCTACAGGGCCACATCTCACCTTAAAGAGTCACAGAATACATTATCGATGTTCCATAAAACAAACCCTAAAAGGAAGATGCCTAATGACGCATAGCAGAGTGGCCTCATCCGCGGATACACCCTACAAAATGGAGATCACAGTTCAGACACGGCCCACTTTAAACCTAATTCATCTCAGAAACAACATTTTAGCAAGCAGTAGATCCTTTGCAGTAACACAATTTTTTTGGTAAAATAATAAAAACAATAACTGTCCATTCACTTACCATGTAACTATGAATACTGAACGAATCACTAAGCAAGCTACCAGCACCCCATACATGACCTGGAAATAAGACACACCAACACATCAACTCCTGAGGTATTCAACACAGTATTGTCTGAATAGAGGACAAGAAATATGCACGTCACCTAGGAGTGTTTGTGTAGATTTAACTGTCTCTATGTCAATCCAAAACAAAAGCGATTAACTAACAACAAAGCGATTGTGGTGTCACAGGCTCAGATATCTCCCCTTCACAGTGAGAGGGAGCATGGGGGGTGGATCTCTGCCCTCATGAACCCATCACAGTGAGTGGGAACGTGGGGGGCGGAGCTCTGCCCTCATGAACCTATCACGATGAGTGGGAGCATGGGGGGCGGGACTCTGCCCTCATAAACCAATCACAGTGAGTGGGAGCATTGGGGGCAGGGCTCTGCCCTCATGAACCCATCACAGTGAGTGGGAACGTGGGGGGCGGAGCTCTGCCCACATGGACTCAGAGAGAACGACACTGAGCCATTCGCTGCATTTTAATGGATGTGTGACATACCTGATGAAATACTGGCTCTTTCCACAGCAGGTACACCTGTACATGAGATAACAGTAAAAATGTATGAGGTGCATAATCTGGTTATCTGGGCAGGTCCATTCACAAACAGGAAATACTAGCATGAAGGTGAAAGAGCGAGGCTAATGGAAGGAGGGTGAACACGAACACACAGTGTTAGGTAGGGCAGGATAAGGTGTGTAACACAGAGACGCAGATAAAGAATGGCGGTCTTACCCCAGTCACGATAATACTGAAGAAAAGAAGAAGTGTGATTGGGAAATAGTTCATGACATTTTCTTGTTTGAAGCATTCATATCTGGAACAGTAAAAATGCAGTGGTTCAATTTATAGTAACAATGGCTTAGCGTACCATGACATGAAGAATGAGAAGGCTGATAAATATGCAAAAAAACGTGGGAAATAAGTGAATGTTTGGAAATATCAATGGACAGTGCTAATGATTGATAAATGGTCTTCTAGTAGTTTATATTAACAGTTCATAAAAGGCACTGTATGCATACACATGCCATACTGAACTCATGGAGGTCAGTAGCTTTAGCTTTGACCTTAGCAACAGTTCTAAATCACTCCATGAAGCTCCTCTTGTGCTGGATCGGGGATGTTCACACAGGGAACGTAAGCAACCTGAACAGGGCTCTGATTTTCCCAGAACGCATTTTCACCACTGGTTTACTCTCATATTGCTGTAGATGATTTAAGGCATCTATACGGTCCAGGTGCACATGTACCTTCTGTAGTTCATAAAGAGATTCACTTACAAACAGTAAACGAAGATGCAGCAGCTGTAGATCATTGGCAACTCGTCAAGCAACTATACAAATACGACGGGAGGGGAAACACACAACAGGAAGTGAGGGAAAAGTCACACAGCTGTTGTTAAAAGTGATTCTGTGAGCCCTCGGGAGATGTGCTAGAAAAACATCAAAAGGCCTTTAGTCGGCAAAACTGCATTTAGGTGCTAATTATGCAGAGGTACAAGGGGGAGATGGTCTCACCTGCATTTCGTATTGTAGTGTCATGTGGAAGCACCAAGAACCAGTGCCAACAGCTAAATCAGGAAAACGACAACAACAACAATAATAATAATAATAATAATAATAATAACAACAGTCATGCCACTCAGTACTCAGACATGCACGTGAGTTCAGGCAACTGCTCACACACCTCCATCAACACATCCTTCAGAAGACCACACACGTGCTTACCTGCAAGTCCTAAAAATGACCACACATAGCGGACTTCAAGACCATCCTTAAATGTCTGCAGAGCTCCACAAATAGGAGGGAGGATCATGATCAGGTTACTGACCGTGTTCCCTACAGAGTACAGAGCACAATACTATCAGAGGTGTGAGTGGATTGTATCTACCCGACAATGACGCCTATTTCAGTCACAAACTGCAGATCCACTATACTGAACAAAAGACTTTTCATGGTGACCCAAAGGGTTTTGATTCATCCTGCACTGTGTCTGCACCTGCATTTTACATGTACATACATTACTTTCAACTATGTGAAAGTTTGCTAGCTACAAATAAACTGTGAAATATAGATCCACCTTTACTGGAGGTGAACTGCATTTAAGAAATGGATTGTGTGGCTTAACAAGCCCACCAAAGCTCAACTGGCTACTGTGCCTCTTGGCTGAGTAAACACATAAAGCCAGTGTTGTGTTAATGATGTAGTGTTATCATGTTGACCCAAGGCTGGGACTGGGATATTTAAGGTTTGTCTAACGCATACAGTGTAGACTGCGAGGCTACCACGGCGATACGATCCTTTTCTGCAATTAATACCGGAATTCATTTAACACGATTTTGTGCCCTTCTGCGCCCCGTTTAGTAATACCGAGTATGTGTGTTAGTTTACAGTACCACAGCCCAACGGATCCTCCCTGTCCAATGTACGTGAACGGTCGGTAACTGGGACGTTTACGGCCGGTCAATGTAAGAATAACCGAACACGTCCAATATACATGGATGCTGTTTAAATGTACATAGCGCACCTTGCGCGACTATAATCCCCGCACCCGGGGCGCACAGACACCACCCACGGGGACGCACATCACTCGTGTTCTGTAGACGGTATCAGGTTGTAGTTTTAGGGCGCAGGTCGTACGGTAACGTTATAAATCCACGTTACGATCTCGTGGTGCTGGACGGTCTCCCGCGGCCGAACCGTATCAATACATCTAATAAACATCCAGGACGCGTCTGACGAGCAGCCGATCATCTCTCATACTTACAGAACTCTGCCATGTAAAACGAGACGACATAATTTTCTTCACACCAGTCCAACGTCGATGTCGGTCTTCCCCAATAACCCTGCCGGTTCACCGAAGGTGCCATGATGGAAGAGGGCGGGCGGTGCGCGTGCGAAAGGGAGGGGTTCCGTACCGTAATAACGGGCTCGGGCTCCGACCAATCAGAGAGCAGCGATCTTTGTACAGGTGAGGTTACAGTTCAGTCGCACCTGCTCTATGGACTCGTCATTAAGGCGAGGTTCGTTTTATACGACAGTAGCACTGCCTTATCTAAGCCTATTATTAAAAGAAATATTATACGCAAGTCAGAAAGACAAAACAAACCGGTTAAGTCAATCAGTGATGACCGTTTCCCATCCACTGACACCGCTTAACACATTGTGGGATAAGGAAAAAACAGCGAAAACGTTAAGAGCAGAACATATATACACACACACACAAATATATATATATATAATGTGTGTGTGTGTGTGTGTGTATATATGTTCTGCTCTTAACGTATATATATATATTATAATGAGAATGATAAACGTAGGGTCCTTTAATCCCCAGACATATGATTAAATTAGCTAAACCTTGCTAAATGTATGACATGACTTCGTATCATTGCTGTTCCATTAAAAGAAGTTTCATGAATCTATATGCCAAAGTTCAGATGCAGCAAGGGAGTGAACATCTTGAGAAACTGAATTTTGCAAACAAATGTACAAAGACAGAATAACACTGGCTGTGTTATTTACATCACACTTTATTTCAGTACAGGATAATGCTATTTTTAGCACCAACATCCAAACAAAATGTACAGTCAAAATTATTTAATACTAGGTACCATTAGCTATAGTTGATTAACCATAAGAATGTTTCTTCTCTAAAAGGGGTTACAGCAATAAGGTGGTTTAGCAAAAACTTTACACACTGTACTGAACACCATTAAAAAACTTCTGCCTGCAGAAGAGCCCTGGCCTGATTATTCTTCTTTTCTTTTTTAAATCAAATATTTATCTGAAAACAATATTAAAATAATGCTCAAAAAGAAATAAATGGGGGTGTTGCATAGTTGAACTCGAAATAAGAAAACAAACTTGCGCACAAAGCTTGGTAATACAGTCTTAAACCTAATGTGATGTGGTACCAGGCTAACGCATGAAGGGTTCGGTCTGTGTATTGATCACTCCAGACGCGTGGAGATTAAAAAGCTTTAGCCAATCCTGCTTACTCTGCAGGCTCTGCTAGGGGCCACCACCACTGATCACATTCTTAACCCTAAATCATGTTATGCAACCGTAGCAGCGTTGTGGTGCTACATGTTCAACGTGTTGTTCAGCTGGACCACTACCAACATTCGTGCTACACTGCAGCTGCCGTGTGTTCGTATGAAGCACGCTGAACAAGCCACGCTCGAGCCAAGGCAAGATCAAGCCACACAGGCCATTCCGCAGTGAACACACATGCTCCAAGAAAATGGCCATTTGCATGAAAATGTATCATGTTTAATTAGATTTCAGGTCATAACATGTGAGGTCATAACACGAGTCCAGCCACATCACAAGTAAGGGCTTCCTCGGGTTCACTCTGCCTAAAGCTTCTGTGAAGAGGTTCTTGTTTGTGCACTCTCCAGCAGTTAACTCTGTCCCTCAGAACAATATTTGTAATGCTCGGGAGGAGGTGCAGTATATTGGTTGGCAGAGACACAACCCCAGATTTGGACAAATTGAGCTCTTGTAGTAGTCCAAGGCCGCTGAAAACCTCTTCATTCAAAGACTTCAGTTTGTTGTTACATGACAAGTCAAGTATTTGGAGGTTTTGGAGATCTTTTAAACTCTGAGGTTCTATAGTATGTAAATTGGGCATCTCACTTAGAGAGAGGTGGACTAGATCCCTCAGACCAGCAAAACTCTGCTGGTCAACAACAGGGATGGGGTTACAAGCCAGATTCAGAGACCTGAGTGAGATGTTCTGGAGTGCTGGCACCGAGTTCAGCTGATTTCCTGCCAAATTGAGACTCTGAATTGTGGGAAGCCACAAGCGTGGATTTCTCGTAACAGCTGTTATCAAGTTATGTGACAGGTCCACGCTAAGAGGCCTTCCGTGGTCCCTGACTGCAAACACATTCAGATTAATTACACAAATCCGGTTGCTGCTCAGATCAACTTCGGTAAGGGGCAGGCCAGAGAAACAGCCCTCTGGGAGGTTTTCCACCGAGTTCCTGCTCAAATCTAGTGTCTCAAGGTAGCGCAGTTTGGAGAATGTACTCCCGTTCACCGTGGAGATCAGGTTATCGCTCAAGTCAAGGCTGGTGAGTGTGGTATAGCCAGGCCCAGAGAACACTGAACTGTCCATGGAGCGGATGCTGTTGGAGGACAGATCCAGAGAAGACGTGTCCAGGGGAATGGACACCGGGACCATGCCAGGCCCCACACCACTGCAGTCCACCGTAGTCAGGCTGAAGCTGTTAAACAGCCCAAAGGTCTCAACCTGACACCGGCAGCCTGGGTGGCACCAGGTCTGGGTCTGCACCTCAGTTGAGTGGACAATAAGCAGCGCAACAACTGCTACTCCCAAGGTGCTGGGCATTGTTCTGTCCTGAAAGAAGAGACTGGATTTAATGGCATTTAAATATACATGAGAACAATAGACTCGACTGAAGTAGATGGGTCCACGTGTTAAATTTAACACGTCACTCTGACACCGCCTCTTATCAGTGTAAATTTAAAACTGCACAAGCAGCTATCGCTGTGATTCGCTACTTACTCCACAGATGGGTTTCCTGTGCCTCATTTTAGGATATCCATGCCAAGAAACAACTTTTGATGATTAACACGTCCTATTTACCATCACAACAGCCTGCTAAGTTTGTTGTCATGTCACTGCACAGATATTTCGGACAATGCCTCAAAAACTAAATCGACCCAATCTAACCCGGAGAACACAGTGGCAACACAGTAACAGAAAACGCAGCAATTCTTACATTTCGTCCGTGTAAGCGACTGTTATATTTGATTAGATCGAAATATTTTGCTTGTAATCACTTCAAGGATGGCTGCAGGCTCTCGCCGTAGCTGTAAACTGTTACTCAAATATGGCATCTGCCTATGAATTAAAGGGTCTTGTGGAGAACTTACCTCTTTCAGGAGTTACCCGTCGTTTCAGTCACCACGAGGGCATTTTGAATAAGTTGTTTAGAGCATCTTCAGCAGCTTGTCCGGACATTCGGGTCCATTTTCAAAAATCTCCATTTGCCGACTAGCAGCAGTTTTCACTTACGCAACGCTGTTAGTGCGCCGCCCATTTCACTGCTGCAACTTTTTGAAAAAATACGTTGGATTTGGTAACATACGGTGAAACCAGGATGTTAATGTAAATTAATAAAAATCAATGAAAAAATAATACGTGACCTATCTAAAATAGGAAAAGCAATATCTTACTGGTTTTTAAGTACATGGTAGCCACGTATCTTGTAAATTGTATGTCAATTGTTGAAAAAGAAATTATATAGCTTATAATTATATAGGCTCTATATGTTTTATAATGCCAAACGAATCCCTGGCCATCCTCAATTAACATGCCCAAATGAAACTGTAATTCATGTCACGTCACCGAATCTGAATTAAAAGGCTCCTCTGGCTTCATTTGTGTTGTTCGTTAAGGTGTCCACTAGGTGGCATCAGAGCACGCTCCACGACTAGGTTTCCATTCAATCGAGATTTCTCGTTGTTAACTAAAATGTTCAAGACTTTAAGTGGCGTGACAAAGTTCTAAATGTATACTAAATTATACTACGTTAATGATGATTAGGCTAATAATCAGTATCGGTGTCATTATAGCCATTTGCAGCTATATTTCATTTAACACTGTGATTCTAACCCAGGTCTTAAATTAGTTTCTCACAATATGGCGTACACGCCCGTAGCTGCGTCTCCCTTTTGTCACATCCCTCTATTGTTTTACAATGTATTTTTACATAAGGATGCATAACAGGAAATTATATCATTTTCTTTTTTAGAATTCCTGTCAGCGCCTCCTGCCGATTGACATCAGAAATGCAAAATACCATCTAGGAGACGTAACATCATGTCATGCATACAGGTTAGAGTTCATATTAATTTTGTTGGTGCCTCTACAGCAGCTCCGTGGCATTAACTCGATTTAATTCGAATGATCCTATCTTATATTACACCAGGGTCAATTTTGCTCAGATGTGTGTGTTTCAGGGTGATCTACAGTAGACCTATATGGCATGATGTCCCAGTTTTCTATGCTATAATTAGAACTTCAATTCAAATTTTGTAAATGCTTAAATGTGGTAAGCTATGGTGATGGATCCAGACATTGGAAACAGAATTGTGTGAATTCAGCTGTTCACTCTGACACACTTCCCGTACATGTCAGCAGCAACACCAGCAGATCTGATAGGAAACACATGTGCAGATGAACATGATTCTCACTCCACAAGGGTTCAGTGGTGCTGGTTTTATTGTGAAAAAGAGGACACAGTTTTCATATTTGATCAACATTTAGGCCTGAATTGAACAAGCATGTCAAACAGAAGTCTACAAATTAAGTATGAGTACAGTTCCTTGACTTTTTCTGTGTAGGTGTTCAGTGCGGGCTGGAGCCATGACAAGTGTGTGTGTTTCATGTTGGAGAGGAATGTTCTCTGTGTGGCTTATAGGGAACTTTTAAACTATGTACACAATTCAAAACACTTGTGCTAAAATCCTTAAACATTAAAGAAACACAATTTTCACATACAAAGAATTTGACAAAGTGTTTAACTCAGCAAGGCAATTCAAAATATAATTTTACAATTACCTGAGAAGAATGCTGTTAATGTATGGACAAACCTCAGGGGTCATACTTAATATAAGCATGTTATCCTTCTCATAATCTCATAGTCTGTGTCATTCAGGTAAGTGTTGTGTCAGTGAGTGACAGTCACTTGAATGAACACTTTTGGCTGAGTTGTACTGCTCTGTCTGAATAGACGTACCACTGTGCATCATTTCTTAGACACAGTATACGTGTTGAGACAAGATGATGCATCTACATGGGGGTCCACAGATCTTGGAATGTCCTGTTGAGGTATCAGGCAGAACTACTGTAACTTAATCCTCTTGTAATTCAATCAAAAATGAACTTTCTCTTTTTCTTTGTTTAGCTGTCTCTTTCTTTCTCTCTCTCTCTCTCTCTCATTCACACACATACACACGTCCGACTTAGTACAAATGCTCTAGAATTACAGCATAGCTACAATTTATAATTCATCCCTCATTATGTCGCCTTTTGGCCGGACTAGCCTGCCAATGAATAGAATGGAGCTGGTTTTCTTGTCTTTCACCAGGAAGATGAAGGGATGGTCGGCGTAAAAGAGTTTAGGATCTTTCACTTTGTCCGTGCCAAAGATGCTGGTGTCCGGGGGGTTGCCCATTGTGTCCCACTCCATGGCCGAGGCGTGGAAGACACTGGACAGATAGAGGTCTTTCTTTCCCGAGATGTTGGACAGGTCCGCCTTTGTCTTGTCCACTGCTTCCGTCAAGCCAAGCTCTCCGAGGTGTTTCTAATGAAGAGTTATGTTAAAGGTACGATTTGATCTGAGAACATCTTATGTAATGTTTGGTGAAATTCTCACCACGGAGGAAAAACAAATTCTGACCCATCGTGGTTGCCCCAGGCTCTGATTGGGGTGAAGACCACCAACATTGACCCAATCAGGACAAGAGGATATGTTTAATAATAATCCTAATTATGTTAGCAGCTACAATTACAGCCCTCCTTTCAATGTGCTCCCCAAAGCTGACAAGTCTTGCTTAAGCCAAACATCTGTCAAACTCACTGACTGCACCTTTAATTCAAAATCAGTTATTTCCAGTGTGGACAGGATCAAGTGGTTTTCCTGGCTTACGATATATGACTCATTGTAAAGGGCTGTTTTTTATGGGAAGAGCCAGTCAGCCGGTTGTGAGCATGGACTTACCTGCAGGTCATGGCTGACCTCCATGCTGACCTTGGGCAGAGAGACGGCCACAGCCCGCTGCTCCAGCTTGGACAGCCAGGTGTCCAGCTGCGTACGGCTGAGCAGCTTCTCCACCCTCTCCAGGGACTCGACATGGTGGGGCATGATGAACACCAGCGACGACATCTTATGAGCCAGTGGCATCTCCAGCACAAACAGCTTGTTGGTGGTGTCATCAAGATAACCATAGATGCCTTCAGAAAAACAAGGTTGAGATAAATGACTCGTTAGTGGGACCCAATATATATACTGGGGAAATTGAAATTGAAAAGAAAAATACATGATCAGGACCATGTGTTTTTTCTTTTCAATTTCAATATTCCAATATATATTGTTCAGTAATAACATCTGCACTGTATGTGCATTTTGCAAATTTCCCATTATTAAACATTTGGAAGCGTCATAAAATGCTTCAGGGTGGTTCAACCCTAGTGGTGTCTCCGGAGCTGTGTGTTTCACCTGTGCGGTGCATCATGGGTAATGATACTGTGTTTGAGCGATGCACCAAGAACCCACGGTTGTCAACCATCTTGTGATGAAACTGTTCATCCCAGTGAGCTTTTAAGAAAACATGAGGGGAAAATGTAATTGCAAAATCACTGTGTATTCTCTTCACGTTTGGTTAATTGAATGTGAAAGAACACAGCTTACGTTTGTAGAACATGGCGTTGATTATCATAGCTCCATCGGTCTTCTCCACGTCCTTGGTGACCTCTGGCAGTTTGCCATCAGTGGACTTGGAGGCCCACTCGTTGATGGAGCTGACGGCACTCCGCTTGTCCCGGAAGTTGATCTTGGCGTGCTCGTAGTTGTAGTGCTTCTTGCTGTTCTTCACAAAGCCCTCTGCGAAGCTGACGGAGCTGGGGCCGTAGAGCCTGTTGCTGATCTTCCAAGTGACGTTGCGGGCGGTGGAGTTGCTCACTTCCGTCAGGAGCTCAGCCAGACCCGCGTGGAGTTTCTCGTCCTTCACTTTGTTGGCACTGAGCACCGCAGTCGCCTGGGAGGCAGTGGAGGACTTTCCCCCAAGAGCTACCAGCCCCACGGAGGAGGCCACCACCACAGGGGAGATGAGGATGTTCTCCACACCCTTGTCCTTGGCCATGCTGTGGTACAGGTTGAAGGCTAGATTGGTGCTGCTGTCAGCCAGGATCGTGGCATGGTTACTGAGCTTCTTGTCTGCTGAAGCACTGAGCAGCAGGCACAGAGCTACCAGGCTGTTCAACCACATGGTTTCAGAGATAAACAGAGTGCACTTCCCTGGAAGAAACACACCACAACCACAGATTAGTCCACCACTGCAAGCACCCACCATCCTGAGAAGCATACTTGAGCAGACTACGTCATGTTGTTTCTCAGTGCGTCTGTGACTTTAAAGACTGACCACTGAGGCGGAGTTGAGATTAGCTCTATTCAAAATGCCCACAGTCCTGTAATGACAGGCTTGCTAAACTAATCCAGGGATCTGCTGCCACGTCATGCCACGTTCATCCAAACGCAAGCACATGTACTATCTTTCTTTTAATACATGCTTTTTCACACACAGGATATTCAAGATGCCATGTTAGTTGGTGCATTTTCTTCCACATGAAAACCTGCTGATGTCATCATGGGACACGAATAACCATCAGTTTTTTGTTGTTTTTTTATATAGCGAAAACCTTTAGATTTATTTCCTTTCTTCTTCCCTCTCTGTGAATCTCTCTCTCTCTCTCTCTCTCTCTCTCTCTCTCCTCTTCCCATATAAGCCATTTGCAGTGGCACATAGCTTGTCCTGACATATCATTGGCTAGATAGAGGTTTTGTGCAGGACAAATCACGCCCAGTTAGCTCTGCCACAGTGGCATGAAGTCTCCTCTTGGCTTGGCTAAGCCCTGATACTACACAGGTCCGAGTAAGTGTATCCCACACCATGCTAAGCCACATTTCATGCAGCTGTTGAGCTTACATAGCTGAACCTGTAAGCTGCTAAAATATGTCAGAAACAAGGAGGAGGGTACAAGCCGGCAGCGCGCACACACACAGCTGCTCGGCCATTGGTGTGATAAGACACAATGAAATGTCCTGCAAAGTGGTTGGTGACTACAATACTTCATATCAACCAATCACAAACATTTAGCACAATCTTCACAAACAGACAGACAAGTTAACAGAACTTTAACCCTCATAGATGGTTTTGAAGGTTACAGAAAGTTCCTCTTGACTTTGTCGGCAATGTAAGTTTTCTTCACTAGTGCAGCAAATATTTTTCTTGCTCCACTAAAATGGAGACGTGTTGTTTTGCTGCCTGCCACACGATCTCATCTGTGATCCAGTAGTTTCATAACGTTTGCTTACCTTACAGAACACCTTCCTCTCTTTCTCCCACACCAGTCGGCATCCACGGAGTCAAATCCGTCTAGCAAAGTTCATACCGCTGAAAGGAATCTTCTGGAAGTTGGGAAAGGACTATTAAAATGAGGAGCTCTGATTGCAGTCTCAGAGAGAACAGTCACCTCCCCCCAGATCCGATTACTGCCATCAGAGCTACTGTGGGAAGGGGGTTCAGACTTCCTGATCCTAGAACCATGAGAAACCAACCTATGACTTACATTACGTACATACCATAAAACTTTAAGTCACAACTGAAAGGTCAACATGGACATACTGATATATTTTCTTATAGCTAAAAAAATTAGTGCAATTCATTCTATTGAATGGTTTAGTACTCTTCTCAAATTACAATCACAAGAAAAGTGAATGCATTCCACATTAAAACCCATTCTACACTAATATTTTAGACCTCATATTAAGATCAAAATGAATACACTGCAACACATTTTATAAAGATAGAACAAATAATTTCCTGTCTGACTTTATATGTGCTATGAGAACAAAAAGGACCATATAAGAGACCTCTGGGCCTTACGGCTGACCCCCCCTCCCTGCTCCTCCCAGCCCACTGCCACGTCAGAGACAGGCCAGACTCTGAGCGGGGGTGCAGGATGCACGCTGGGGGATGTGTATTCAGTTCCTAACTGCCCTGCCCCACTCTGCCTTTACTGAACTTTACAGAATGCTGGCGTCTGTACTGCAGTACTGACTGAGAAACTTCTGAGTGCTGAATATAAAGTTTTGACATGTTCCTTAATAGGCGAGAGACCCCGGCCTAACCCTAACCCTAACCCTAGGTGAGAGACCCCAGCCAGCTGTGAGAGTTCACAACCCTCAACTCTGACTTACACTCATTAACACAGACCGCTCAAAGAACAGTGATGGAAGAGCACGAGTTAAACTTCCACCCAATGTAACGTACAGGGAGAGCATCAGTTTGTCAGCTCACCCTAAAAAACAAAACATGCTCCTTGGTCAAACTCCCACAACCTCAATTAAACCAGGCCAAACCCAACACCATGTCACACCCAACACTAGGCTATACCAACACCATGTCGTACCCAACACCATGTCATACCCAACACCAGGCTATACCAACACCATGTTGTACCCAACACCAGGCTATACCAACACCATGTCGTACCCAACACCATGTCATACCCAACACCAGGCTATACCAACACCATGTCGTACCCAACACCATGTAGTATCCAACACCACGTCATACCCAACACCAGGCCACACCCAACACCAGGCCAAACCCAACACCATGTCATACTCAACACCAGGCCATACCCTCTGGTGTTTCAGGTTGGAGCTCTGGCTGAAGACCCCATGTTGGTCAGGCATGTGTTACCCTGTGAATGAGACTTGTGGTAACTTGCCCCATCACAGCTGAATGAGAGGAGGATAAAATCAGATTTGCACATTCTAAAGATGTTGTCTTTTGTTTTGTCTTCAAAACCTGACCAAACAGACAGCACTTCACAGCAAGTCGGGGAAACTTTCAATTTAAAAAGATTGCTATAGGCCATCCAATATATTTACTGTGGCTTAGCCTAAAATCACATATGTCAAACTGACACGAACAATACAGCTACTAAACAAAATATAGTTACTGAACTAAGCAAATGTTTCTCAGGCCAGCGCTTGAGGACCATGTTTTTGCTTTAAGCGAATGTGTTGGGAACTCAGACAGAGCAGCTGTGGACTCTCAAGTGGGTCAGAGGACGGTAGTGAAAAACACTGCAAAGGCACAATCAGAGATCTGTAAATATGTATCACTGTTGGGTCTAAATAAGTGCACATCTGACTTCCGGTGAAACCCTCACCCCCAGAGGACAGCGTGTAGACGGAGACACACAACTCTTCCCACCCCCTCCAGAGGAACGCTGCATGGTCTCTGCATGATGTAAAACTACATTTGTCTTGCAATTCCTGGAGAGGAAACCCTGCAAAATTTCACATTCACACAAGCTCTTTTTGTGACTGCAAAGACAATGTCACCGTACAATTTGGGCAGAATTTGAACATTTGTAAAGATAGTATTAAATTAATGTAACACCAGCATAATGAAACATAAACAGAGGAAAGCAAAGGGAATAAAATGAATTTATTCATTATAACATGGGAAGCAGCTTGACTGAACAAATGAATGAATGCTCAGACACTGGAATACGACCAGTGTAGTTCCCTCTCACACATATTTAAAGCAGTCCCAAATGTTTTGTGAGAAAACTTTCCAAATATTTACTGTTTACCTTTGTTTTCTGTAGCAATAATGCCTGCGCACGCACACACACACACAGAGCAAATGAGCTACTGAGTTTAATTTGGAGCTGTTTACATTGCTCCCAGGTCTGGAGAAACCATCCTTGACCGAGAGCAACAATGGAGACCTCTAGTGGACATCTGGAAAATTCACCTTAAGCCATTTCTACTCCCGCCTAAATGACTTTGATTAATTCGAATAAAAAATTCTAATTAAACTGAGCGTACCTGTTTTGTACTAAGTGTACTAAGCATTGTACTACATTTGATTGGTAGTTTGATCAAATAAAAACAAAGAAATAAGGCAAGTGTTTTATTGATAATTAATGTATTCCAAACGTTGCAGCAGTTGTGAAGGTGTGCAGCCCTAGCTCAGCCCAGCACCCAGGGAGCAGTTGGGGTTAGGTGCCTTGCTTAAGAGCACCTCAGTCATGGCCTCAGGCCTGGGAATCAAACCCTCTGGTCACCAGTTCACTACCATACTTTCATACACATGATACATTAACAAAATTATTCGTTCACCCTTCCAAAGTATCGGAATCAGGTGTTCCAATCACTGCCATGGCCACAGATGTATAAAATTAAGCACCTAAGCATACAGACTGTTTTTACAAACATTTGTGAAAGAATGGGTCACTCTCAGGAGCTCAGTGAATTCCAGTGTGGGACTGTGATAGGATGCCACCTGTGCAACAAATCCAGTCGTTAAATTTCCTCACTCCTAAATATTCCACAGTCAAGTGTCAGCTATATTACAAGAAAATGAAAGTGTTTGGGAATGACAACAACTCAGCCGTAAACTGCCGGAACGGACTCAACAGATGCTGAAGTGCATAGTGCGAAGAGGTCGGCAACTTTATACAGAGTCAATGACTACAGACATCGAGCGTCAGATGCAGTGGTGTAAAGCACGCCACCACTGGACTCTAGAGCATTCTCTGGAGTGACAAATCAAACTTCTCCATCTGGCAATCTGATGGGTGAGTCTGTGTTTGGCGGTTGCCAGGAGAATGGTACTTGTCTGAGTGCATTGTGCCAAGTGTAAAGTTTGTTGGAGTTTAGGAGAGTGTTTATGGGGATTTATGACTATTCTTCCAGAAGCACATTTGTGAGGTCATATACTGAGAAGGCCTGGCTCTCAGTCTCTGCTCTAATTCATCCCAAAGGTGTTAGATCGGGTTGAGGTCAGGATTCTGTATGCCACTCAAGTTCATCCACACCAGACTGCCATCCATGTCTTTATGGACCTTGCTTTGTGCACTGGTGCACAGTCATGTTGGAAGAGGAAGGAGCCAGCTCCAAACTGTTCCCACACAGTCTTGGTATGCTGAAGCATTCAGAGTATCTTTCACTGGAACTAAGGGGCCAAGCCCAGCTCCTGAAAAACAACCCCACACCATAATCCCCCTCCATCAAACTTTACACTTGGCACAATACCGTCAGACAAGTACTGTTCATCAGATTGCCAGATAGAGAAGTGTGATTTCTCACTCCAGAGAACGCACCTCCACTGCTCTAGAGTCCAGTGGTGGCGTGCTTTACACCACTGCATCTGACGCTTTGCATTGTACTTGGTGATGTATAGCTTGGATGCAGCTGCTCGACCATGGAAACCCATTCCATGAAGCTCTCATACATGTTAACATACATGTTATGCTAGTATGACATTGCCTGCATAGGTTGGTTCTACATTGTGGGCATAAAATCACAGAGCTTGTATTGTCTTACTTAAATGGACGTATAAGATGAGAAGATGAGAAAATGTGATAACAGATAACACTAATAATAATAATCTTTATTTGTATAGTATATATACAAAATAATGTAATAAAGTAAATAAGATGGCAAAACTATTAAAATAATTAGAACAGACATATGTAACAAAATAAAATAATGTAATAAAGTAAATATGATGAAAAACCTAAAATAAGTAGGACAAAATGTAATTAAGTAAAATAATGTGATAAAGTAATAAAATGATTTACCATTAGAGTTTCCTAACTAAAAGCAAATCTAAACAGGAAGGTTTTGAGACTCTTCTTAAAGCAGTACAGGAATTAATTCCCTATTGATTCCATAGTAAATTGCAATTGAAAATTTTTATTCAGATCAACATGAAACTTGTATATGTTAGGCATATGTTTGTCATAAAACTTTTGAGTTTTGATATTAGATTTAGCAGGTTTTTGGTGGCCATGTATGCTTTCTGGCACCCTTGTCAGGCTTATGTGCTGAAATCAGCGTTTACATTACTCAAAAACAATTATATCCTTTGTATCCTGATTGATTTTGTCCCCAAAAAAGTCAAAGTACAGTATATTTACAAAGTGTGTATTTTTGTAGCAGCGCAGTTAATTTGTTTGTGCGTGATGTACTACATCAAACGCCTGGGTCTGTTTGTAAAGGGAACCGCGACTCCGCCCACGTGCGGTCGGCTCCGCCCATGTGCGGTCGGAACCGCCCATGTGCTGTCGGCTCCGCCCACGTGTGTTCGAATGGATTACACGACCGCTCTGAGCCGAATGCCTTCGCTGAATCAGAGACCTTCAACACGCCTGGAAAATACACAAGACCTGCGGGGGAAACCTGTAAACTCAACGGGCTCATCACACACGGACATTAGTGATATTAGTGATTAGTGATATCGGAGTTTCCACTGATGCCACTTTCATTTTTCTGAAGTTGCTTTTCAATATCTCCGATCTGATACACCGCACAGCAGTAGCAAGTAAACTGTTAAACGACCACCGAAAAAAACTTCTGTTTACTTCGGACGGACAAACAAATCAAATGTAAGTGAAGATGTTGGAGGTGGAGTAGCGTAAACTACCAGTCGTTATCCGTGTGGGAGGGAGAGGGAGAGAGGACGTGGATTAACAGTCGTACAGGTAAATTTACGGGGGTTCGGATTAACTTTCACCTCGCAGTTTTCAAAGGTTCAAAACGCGCTCTACGAACTTCGCCGGGATCGACTGTGCGGCTCGGTTTCCTGTAGGTGGGATTCTGTTGTTAATACCAACAATCCTGCGATTGCGGTACCCCGGTATACTAGCTGACGCTCACCCAGTTAGTGTGCATATAACTGATTTTGCTTTTGCACCGATTAATGTAATTCGTAGTTGTGTGAAAGGTTTTAAATAAGTACGTTTAAGTAATGGCACAGTGATCCTTTTGCTATAAAGCTCTTGTGAACTGTTATTTTCATTACTGAGGTCATAGGATTTGCATTTTGGTTTAGAATAAAAATGTAAAGTAAATAAGTAAATAATCCTGGTACCACGTTATAAGCACGTGTGTTTCCAGCACCCAGCCATGATCCTGTCAAACTGGGCCCAGTGGGCTCGTGCAGTGCAAACCTGTGTCCCCTGCACAAGACTCAGACCCATCAGTGTCTTGCTAGTCGCGAATTCTGGCTGTGCTCGAGCTGCAGGGCACACAGACGAAAGCCAGAGTAGACAGAATATCAGGCAGACAGACAGATGATGTTTACCCTGTCATCTACATTGAGAAAAGACCTCCACAGAGGTGATACCTAAAACAAAGACCCCATTTGTCAGAGTAAAAGAAAGAGGATTTTTGGCTCCACTGGGTTTGCGTAATGGCTTCCCCATAGTCTTCCCCCTTAGTCACGTTTATGCTGTTACCCTGTGTCCTCCTGATAAGTTCCTGTCTGTGATTCCCCCAATCAGTTGTCTTAGATTTATTTATCACCCTGAAAGGAAATTCTAAATAATTGTTTTCTTTGTGGTGTTTCAATGTCTCCTTTCCCCTCACAGGATGTGTGAAAGAATCAAAGATTAAACACATTGCTGTAAGGCAGAGATAAGATCCCTCTGAAAGTCTCTGATAATATACCACTGTCAGGAGTTTTAGGGTACTTATGTAATGCATTATTAGTCATGCCCCTTATTTTTGGCTGCTTGCATCATGAATGACTGCATGAATAGAAACATATCAATTTTTAAAAACGTAATTTTTAAATGTTCTGCCGTTAGTAAGTGTGATGTATTATTGCACAGCACTGAGATAAAATAAATGAACAAGGCTTTGTCACTACTCTGCTGCCATCGATGGATTCATGACAGACTGTCTCTCTCACCGTCCCGTTTAGTTTCTTCCTGAGTGTTCGTCTGTCTGTTTCTTGGTGTCTGGCAGCACTGTTGTGGTCATGTGCAGGTTTAGCACAGATGAGGTACATGTTCTGTAGTCCAGTCTGTCCTTGTTCTACAACACACAGGAACAGAAGGAAGCTCAATTTATCCATCACAACATTGTCCGCTCACACCACCAATTCCCAGCATAACCGGTTTAACTTTGATGGCAATGAAAAGCTTCCGAAGTCACTTCTGAAGTTATAATATATCTGTGAGCGGTAGCCCATACAGTCATGTGTGTGTTGTAAGATATGTTCCTAGACTGTGGTAATATTGTCCTAGTCTGTGTGTGCCAGTGTGGTGTAGTGGGTACTAATCTTACTTCATATATAATCTCATGGTCAAGATGAAAGAGCCTTTGTTTTTGTTTTTTGTTTTTTTTTTTGTTTGGTCAAACACGTTCTGAGGTCTCCTACACATAGGTGCTTTGATAACTTCAACGACCTTGGAGTCCGTTGTCTCCTTCCTGCACGTTATCAGAACAGCAAGTGTCACATTTCACTGGCTGGTGGGAGCCGTTTTCGGCGTCCTGTTTCCAAGCAGGTACTCTTCCGCCAAAATGAATGATCCGTGTCCTCCGTATGCCTGTGTGCATTTGACTGTGCCTCATTTTTCTTGGTCTTGTCATCTGGGTGAAATCAGAGGGAGTGAAGGTTGGCCGAGTCCTTATAAAGCTCCTCTGGTCCGCAGGAGACCTGCTCACACCGCCCTCTCTCTCAGACACGGGCTGTGCCGCTGCACTGGACAGCAGAAGAGTTCCAAACCTGAAATCTCACTGAAATCTATCCGATAGCCTCACGAGTTGCCGTCAGGGTGAAACAATGAATTGGCTTACGGAGCTGTGCAAGCCGACTCTGTTTTTGAAGGTCGGGTGTGTTTGGTGAATAGTGGAGCTTTAGGTTAATGATGATTAGAAACGCATACCTGCCATCACGTGAGAGGTTGAAACTGATTCTGATGTGATCCCCTCACACACATTGATGTGACGTGTGTTCAGGGATTAAATGATCTCCACTGTGCTCTATGCCTACCTTGATTTGCAAGGTACATGTCTGCAATAGAAGTTCCTGAAAGAGAGGCTGAAGGGTACAGTCTGTGGCAAGTGTCAAGGGTCATGGTGTAATGAAACCAGCGCTGTCTGACACACGGACCTACGAGCAGCACACTCGCATTTTGCTAAACTTAAAAAAAAAAAACCTTCAGACTCCAGTGTCATGGAAACCAGCAGGATCGGACAGCCGTCCACAAACCCAGCCGAGGGAACACACAGCTGCCGAACGCACACACACTCACTTGTACACAGTCACACACACACTCACTCATTTGCTCGCCCGTGTGTTGTTCCACTCCCACTTCGAACACCAGGACTGACCAAATGTGAGTGTCTGGCACAGTGGAAGGTGCTGTGTTGTTCCTGAGGTGCTGTATGCAAAACATGGAGCCGTTTCTGTTTATTGTGTCTGGGTGACTCACACGTCCGGCAGCCTTTAACTTCGTCCTTCGCAGTATGTAGATGCTTCAGAATTTCCATCTGATGTTTGACAATTGTCATACAGGTTCTGACCTGCGTAACTTCCAGTTTGAAGGAATTGTCAGGTAAGCTAAAATGTTATATAGAGAGTTTTGTTTTTCTTAAATTAACATGAGCTTTAAGAAATTGTGTTTTGGGCGATTTGCTTGAGGAGTCATCTGCAGATAGACAGATGTGTGTCTTAAACACTAGATTCTTACATAAATGTGTAGTCTGAATTTAGGCTGAAACCATTTTCAAGTTGCAGGTTCACAACCTTTTGGATGTGAGTTGCTTTGCTCCTCTTGCTCAGTTGATGTTTCTAAGGAAATTTGTGAATTTTAACTTCAGCTCATTTGAATATGTCTGTCTAGTGCTTTTCATGCAATGTATACGTCCCTGTCATTTCACTACCAATGCAGTTTGGTCTGTGTTTGCTATAAAGAGGATGTTTTGTTTTTTGTCATTGCTTGTTTATTTTAAACGTGTGCATGTTCAGCCTTCCACTGGGGCAGATGGCCAGTGTTATCTCCCCCACACAGGGGCATTTGTCTACAAGGTGTGAGGCCAAAACAGGCAGGCATGTTCTGGGCAGATAAAGGCACAAATCTGGGCTTCCTTTGTTAGACTCTAGTGGAACGCATACATCACCGTTCAGTATGAACAACCCAGTGGGTTATTAGACTGGCTTAAAAGAAATTTATTAAAAATCTCATGTTTGGGTCAGGATGGCCAATCTGGTAACACATAAATCATGAAACGTGTGATAAACAGACGGTGATGGAGATTGTGTCATGCAAGCGATAGTCACACCTGAAGAGCCTCAGAGGCTGAACGATGAGGATATCAGCTCCTCAGAGGCTGAACGATGAGGTTATCGGCTCCTCAGAGGCTGAACTATGAGGATATCGGCTCCTCAGAGGCTGAACGATGAGGATATCTGCTCCTCAGAGGCTGAACGATGAGGTTATCGGCTCCTCAGAGGCTGAACGATGAGGATATCGGCTCCTCAGAGGCTGAACGATGAGGATATCGGCTCCTCAGAGGCTGAACGATGAGGATATCGGCTCCTCAGAGGCTGAACGATGAGGATATCGGCTCCTCAGAGGCTGAACGATGAGGATATCGGCTCCTCAGAGGCTGAACGATGAGGATATCGGCTCCTCAGAGGCTGAACGATGAGGTTATCGGCTCCTCAGAGGCTGAACGATGAGGTTATCGGCTCCTCAGAGGCTGAACGATGAGGTTATCGGCTCCTCAGAGGCTGAACGATGAGGTTATCGGCTCCTCAGAGGCTGAACGATGAGGATATCCTCAGCTCCTCAGAGCCCCAAACGTGCTAATGATTCATTAACATTCTCGTCCCGCTGGCTGGCCAATTCATTATTCTATTATTAACAAGGCTAATAACTCCGTGCCATAGCACAGCCAATCCTGCTCCTCTCGTTTTGAGCGTTACGTATGCGCTGTTCTCCACATGAAGGCCTACACCGCGCCTACGAGTACTCTTGTATTAATAATGAGGAAAACGTGTATGTCGCCATTGTTTGAAGAACCAAATGTGTTACTATACATTTTTTGAAGTGTCACAGTGGAGTGGTGAGTGTCACAATCAGCATAACCACCTGTGGGGGATCTTCTTCTGGCCAAGATCATTTATGTTCCCAAGACAACCGATATTTCAGCTGTCGTGAGCTGAATAATTCATTGTGCTGAAAAGGCGTTGAGCCACAGTTTTGCTCTCTGATCTGTTGCTGGGGACGCACGTTCCATGGCAAACTCATCACAGCCTTTTGGTTAGGTCTGATAACATACAGCAGAACAAGGTGTACCTTGCCTTGAAGCAGAGCATCTCACAACACACTGCTACAGTAGACAAAATATCATCTTTTGTTCATTTCCTGAACTGTTTACCTCTGACTCAAAGTAGAAGGATGTCATGTAAGAATGTTGTGTAAGATGTGGTTATAATTGGATAGTGGGTAATAATGCTGTTTGATGCTTGGGGAACCAGAGTTCAGAACCCACTCTAGGCTCTATGCCATAATGCCATACCTGAAACAGTCCTTGGGCTCCTGATGACACATTTGCCTGCGTCTGTAACTTTATTATTATGCGTCTGTAAATTATTGCGTGAAGTCATTCTGCATAAAAGCATCTGCAAAATGTGTGAGATCAAAAAAAAACATTCTATCACTGGGACCTGAGGTTGTCCATGAGGACCCATGTCATCTCTGCCAGTAACTGAAAGAGGTACTACTGATACCAGCTCATTTTGACAGTGGCGGGTGAAGAGGCCAGAGGCTGTGAGCTCGTGGTGCAGGAATAGAGGACACATTTCTGTTGGAGGATTCCTGGACTCATTGCTGGTGGAAGACTCCTTCAACAGCACACTTTGGGATCCCAATGACCTCTTCACACTCCCCTATGACCTCTTCACACTCCCCTAATCAACCCTAATGACAGGAACTGACTAATGACAGAAAATGACTAAGCAAGACGTGTGTGTGTGTGTGTGTGTGTGTGTGTGTGTGTGTGTGTGTGTGTGTGTGTGTGTGTATTTATCATGCTAATGAATGCTTGCATTGACCTCCTGTCACCACAGCTGGATGCCGGTGCCTGATGAGGTCATCTGTAAGGGACATGGCCGATGCAGAGTAGGACCTGATGTCAGTTTTGAAATGTCAGTGGTACAGCTGAGTGCAGCTACTTTCATGGACTCCACATTCCTATTTGGAGTGAACTGTCTACTAAAGCAACAGGCAACAATGTTTGGAATATTAACAGATTTCCATTTTACAAAGAACAATTTTTGGCATGACTATACACTTTTATGTGCCAGACCAGAATATTACAGATAATAGAATTGACCATCCCAGTGTCCCAGTGTCAGACTGGCAAAAATGTTGGGCTGCTAGATGCTTCTGCTTCTGGGGCTTGGGGAAGGTGAACAGTGAACTGGGAGTACTGGTTTAGTCCGGCGGCCTTGAGTGAGGACGCTGTGAACTGGGAGGACTGGTGTAGTCCGGAGCCCTTGACGCTGTGAACTGGGAGGACTGGTGTAGTCCAGAGCCCTTGTGTTTGCGTGACATGACCATGAGGGAAACAAGACTGACAGGCACATTCCGTTAAACAGATGAAGTCCATGTCTGTGCTTGCATTTCACTCACACTGCCTCACAATGTTCACCATCAGAGGCATTACAGCCACTAGAGGAATGTGCTTTTGTTTTTCTCTTCTGTCTTTGACGTCACTTAAATTAAGTTGCCCCCAGTTACTCATTGATAGTAATTATTTTTCCACATTTAGCAGTTCATGGATTCCTGTTCTTGTAATTTATGATTATTTTGTGACATGTGATTTAACGTATAATCTATAATGCATGATTGTGTTTTTGAAGTGTTTGACCTGTATTATCTTGTATTTATGCTTGATTTACATTAGATTGTATTCATCTCAGATTTGGATCTACCACTGATCTGGGATTAGCATTAGGGTTAGTGTTAGTGTGATTGAGTGTTCCCCCCAGGGTTAGAGTTAGGATTAAGCAGAGGTGTACAGTGGGGAAAATAAGTATTTAGTCAGTCACCAATTGTGCAAGTTCTCCCACTTAAAAAGATGAGAGAGGCCGGTAATTGACATCATAGGTAGACCTCAACTATAAGAGACAAAATGTGAAAAAAAAATTGAGAATCATTTTGTCTGACTTTTAAAGAATTTATTTGCAAATAATGGTGGAAAATAAGTATTTGGTCACCTACAAACAAGCAAGATTTCTGGCTGTCACAGACCTGTAACTTCTTTTTTAAGAGGCTCCTCTTTCCCCCACTCATTACCTGTATTAATGGCACCTATTTGAAGTCGTTAACAGTATAAAAGACACCTGCCCACAACCTCAAACAGTCACACTCCAAACTCCACTATGGTGAAGACGAAAGAGCTGTCGGAGGACACCAGAAACCGAATTGTAGGCTGGGAAGACTGAATCTGCAATAGGCAAGCAGCTTGGTGTGAGGAAATCTACTGTGGGAGCAATAATCAGAAAATGGAAGACCTACAAGACCACTACTAATCTCCCTCGATCTGGGGCTCCACGCAAGATCTCAGCCCGTGGGGTCAAAATGATCACAAGAACGGTGAGGAAAAATCCCAGAACCACAAGGGGGGATCTAGTGAATGACCTGCAGAAAGCTGGGACCAACGTTACAAAGGCTACCATCAGCAACACACTACGACGCCAGGGACTCAGATCTTGCAGTGCCAGACGTGTCCCCCTGCTTAAGCCAGTCCATATCCAGGCACGTCTGAAGTTTGCTAGAGAGCATTTGGATGTTCCAGAAGAGTATTGGGAGAATGTCATATGGTCAGATGAAACCAAAGTAGAACTATTTGGTAAAAACACAACTTGTCGTGTTTGGAGTACAGTGAATGCTGAGTTGCATCCAAAGAACACCATACCAACTGTCAAGCATGGGGGTGGCAACATCATGCTTTGGGGCTGTTTCTCTGCAAAGGGACCAGGACGACTGGTCCCTGTACATGAAAGAATGAATGGGGCCATGTATTGTGAGATTTTGGGTGCAAACCTCCTTCCATCAGCAAGGGCAATGAAGATGAAACTTGAGGAGATCTGCATGGAGGAATGGGCCAACATACCAGCAACAGTGTGTGCCAACCTTGTGAAGACTTACAGAAAACGTTTGACCTCTGTCATTGCCAACAGAGGATATACAACAAAGTATTGAGATGAACTTTTGTTATTGACCAAATACTTATTTTCCACCATTATTTGCAAATAAATTCTTTAAAAAAGTCAGACAAAATGATTTTCTCAATTTTTTTTCACATTTTGTCTCTCATAGTTGAGGTCTACCTATGATGTCAATTACCGGCCTCTCTCATCTTTTTAAGTGGGAGAACTTGCACAATTGGTGACTGACTAAATACTTATTTTCCCCACTGTATAATCCAGGTTCAGAAAGTCAAAGTCCTCACCAGGATTTTGCTCAAGCTTGCTAGATTTTCTAATTAGTGCAATCCAGGTAAAATGAGTGGAATCAACACAATCCAGGAAGCCTCTGGGATTAGGGTTAGTGTTGGTTCATTTACATTCATTAGACTCTGAAGCGCTAAATCTGCTCCCGGGGTGTGGATGGTGGCCCTGAGGCCCAGCGAAGCGTTCCATCTTCATGTTCTTGTTCTCCCAGGCTTGGTGGTGTGGAGTGGGATGTAAGTGCTGCAGGAGCATGAAGCATCAGCCCTTGCAGGTCTACGAGAGACAGCTGTGCTTGTCCTGCCTGACCGGAATCTACGGGTGCCGCTGGAAACGCTACCAGCGTTCCCACGACAACAGCTCCAAGGTAGGAAGCTGCGTTGCCGTGTGCTGTGGTTTTGTTGTTTAGCCATGTGGTGTTGCGGATGAGGCCGTGTGATGTTGGGACAATAACCCAGATGGTTCAGCTACGTGGCATCATTGTCCACTCAAACACACCTGGAGGAAGCACTCGGACGCTTCTTTGATGATGCTGATTAAAAAGTGAAGCCTTTTTACGGCGTATGTTTTCATCTAGCTGTGTGTGGGTGTGTGTGTGTGTGTGTGTGTGTGTGTGTTTGTCTGCATTAAAGTTCTCCTTTCTAACAGGGCATCAATCTGTACGTGTTGGGTTGAGAGAAACTTGAGCCGAGGTTTCAGGTTATCCTGAAAGGGATGTTTCAGGTCAATCCCATCTGAACACAGCACACAGAGGACTGCTCTCAGCTGACCTGTCCTTTCTGTTCTGGTCTGGGGACAGAGACACACGTGCCAATATTGTCTAGCTCATTTAGTCAGCCAGTAATGTTAAACTGGTGGCTTAACAGGATATGCACCCTTGTGAATTGGGTGATCATGCATGTTGACTTAAATGGATGAAGCTATATATATATATACAAAGTTTCCAAAGAAATAGGATAAGCTGTGCAAGCAATATATATATATATAAATATATGTGTATGTATATATATATATATATATATATATATATATAATACACACACAGACACAACACACACACACTGCTTACACAGCTAATTCTGTTTTCACAATGTAGATAAACCACAGTTACTCACCTGCACTCTTCTTTCATACAATATAGACATAACGAGATAATACATACATATACATGACGAGATAATACATGCATATACGTAAGTACACTAAGGTACAGAGGAACAGGGCATTTCAGACAGGTGCATCATGAGATTTGATCCAGTTTATACTGTAAAAATTAGATGTTTAAATTATAACATTCATTCCATAGGGTTTTCAAGTTTCAACAGTGTAAATCAGTTGTATTTTTTTGTGTGTGTGTTTCCTAAGAACTGGCAATGTAAACATGTATGCCATCTACGTATTCAAATGTCTTGCCACTGGAAACAAGACATTGTAAACTGATAGACCTTCAGCACATGTTTGGTTTTTCTGGTCTTATCTGGTTACATCACATGCAGGTTATACAGTAGCTGCAGTAATGCATGAGGAGGAATGGCTGGAGATGATTGGTCCTTTTCTTGCTATTGGATGAATGCACATGTAGCACATCTAGAGGATTTATTTGGTGTTTTTGTCTTGTCTGTGGGACATTAGTGGAGGATCCTTTAAAATGATCCTTTGCGTCATCCTGGAAGATTTTAAAGTGTTTAAGTATAATATTAGCCACTGTTTTGTTTTTTTGTAGGATTAAAAGGCAGGATCAAAGGAATTCTTGTTGTCTTAATGGCACATTTTTTAATAGGTGAATGCATCTAAAAATCACAGGATGAATTAATTTAATACAATAGGCAAACAAACAGTGTCATTTAACGGAAGTGATAAATTACTGTAACAAAACAAATGCAAATTTGACCTCAAATGAAAGCCACAAAATGCAAATGTACACCAACTCTAATGAGCATGTTTACCAGCCTTCTATTAGAGGTCATTTACCTTTACTATTAAACATGCAGGATATAAACACTGGTGTTTACATGTCAATTGCATCTTGGATTACGAGTCCTGCTTAAGTGGATGTCTTTCTTTGAGCGCTTAGGTTGGGGGAGGAAGCAGTAGTTAGTGTGACGTCTGCCCCCCCACCCCCGTGTTCCTCCGTGTTCCTCCGTGTTCCTGTGTTCCTCCCCTGCTCATACTATACTGGTCCGCAGGGCTCAAATTAAATGACTTTTGGAATGTGTTCAGTGTACGTTAATAAAATTCTGATCACAGGTGGGTGGGTGAGAGGGAAGGAGAGGAGGAGAGAGGAGGGGAGGAGAGGAGGGGAGGAGAGGAGAGGACAGCGAATACACGACTATGTGCAGAAGAAAAGCTGTTTATATAAAGCAGTATTTTAACTCCAACTTTATAGTACATACATGTGTATGTATGTATGTATGTATGTATAGATGGTTGTGTTTCTGTTCAGATGTGCCAATTTCTGGCATTTTACCTAGTTTCTTTTGCATGTTCAGTGTGGTTGCTTTTGTGTAACAACTTTTTCTGGTGCTCAGACACCCTGCAATCACTCTCTAAATCTCTGTCTGTCTCTTTCTGTCTCGCACTCTGTCTGTCTTACTCTGATACAACTAGTCAGATCTCTCCATTGTGCCTGTAGCACCACTATACAAAAAACTGCTGCTCAACGTAACCTATAAAATCACCATATAACGCCTCATAACATCACTGTATAATGTCTCATAACCACCGTATAACACCATATAACCATCTCACATGCACTGGTTGGCTTTTGGGAGAGTGTTAGTCCTGCAGGTTGTTATTACTGGAATGACGGAGGCGGTCAGTGCCGGCCAGGGTGCTTATGTGTGACGGGAGAATCAGATTAGATTACCAGTTCAGCACCAATCAGCCGCGCTCCGAGTCTGAATAGCTCAGTGAGGTTTGGGTTGTCTTGTAGTGCAACACCTCTTAATGTTTGAGGTAGAGACTGTATCAAGCATTCTGGTGTTTCCAGAACTGCAGGAAGCTGTTTCTGGAGAGACCCTTTTACGGTTTTCATTAGTTCTTGCTACGTAAGATGTTCCCTGTAGTTTAGGACGTGTGTGGAGCGTATATTGAGAGCAGAGAGCCCAGCTGCAGTTGTGCTGTGTGTTCAGAGTCTTTACAGTGATACTTAAGTGAATTAACCTTGATCCTTTTTTATCCCTCTATTTATAAACTGCTGATTTATAATGAAGGTCTGTGAGCTGCCTTACGAACCAGCTTTATAATGCATTTCTCAACCCTCCCCTCCATAGTATGTTGTCCAAAAGTACATTTTGTACTACACAGATTAGAATCTCAATATGACAAATTGAAGAAAAGCTCACTGGCCGCGTGAACATGAGAGACATTTGGATGATTTGGTGTGTGATCTTTTTCATTCTGAACTTCCTGAAGTCTTTTTTTTTTATAAAAGCGTGATATAAAAGCCATGGTTATGGTTCATGGTCACGCACCTCCCTTCCAGTTTCTATGGTGACCTGATGACACACCTGGTGATTTATCGATTTATTTATTTATTTGTCTCAGACAAAAGGACCACTGTCCTCACAACTCTAAGGTTAGGGCATTCTGTGCAGTATTTCACAATTAATGTGCTGTGTAGCATTGGGTGCTGAGGTTTCTATGGAAAAGGAATTTCATTAAACTTGAGACTTCCATCTTTAAAGGTTCACCATTTACACTCGGGTCCTCCAAAAATATGTTAATATGTTTAGGATCCCACTTCATGACATGTTTCAGTACAACAGGGTTAGGGTTCAAATCCATTCAAAATCCACATGTTTATATATAATATTGCCAAAAGTATTTACTCAGAATCAAGTGTTCCAATCACTTCCATGGCAAAATGGCAAACATGTGTATAAAATTAAGCACCTAGGCATGCAGACTGTTTTTACAAACATTAGTGAAAGAATGGGTCACTCTCAGGAGCTCCAGTGAATTCCAGTGTGGAACTGTGATAGGATGCCACGTGTGCAACAAATCCAGTCGTTAAATTTCCTCACTCCTAAATATTCCACAGTCAACTGTCATCTGTATTATAATAAAATGGAAGTGTTTGGGAACGACAGCAACTCAGCCATGCAGTGGTAGGCCATGTAAACTGACAGGAGTCAGTGGGGTTCGAGGATGCTGAAGAGCATAGTGTGAAGAGGTCGCCAACTTTTTGCAGAGTCAATCACTACAGACATCCAAACTTCATGTGGCCTTCAGATTAGCTCAAGAACTAGCTTGTTTTGTTGTACATTTCATTTAGCTAGTTTTGTTGTACATTTCCCTACACATGTACATAACATGCTGAGTGCAGGGCAGGTCTCAAGCTCACCGTGTCCCTGGTCTTCTTCACAGTGGGAGTGCGTGTGGTTCTTCCTCCTGTGCTCCTCCTTCCTCCTCCTCCTCATCTGGTCCTACTTTTGGTGGGAGGCCCAGAACGACTACAATGAGCTGAACTGGTGAGGGTGCAGTGTTTGTCTACAGGGCTGTTGTCTACAGTGGCCGAGAAAACCCATCTCGCTGCAAATACACAAAGCTAATTCATCAATATGACAATGTGTACACTACATTTCAGAAACAAGCTGCAAATTCAGAAATGCTGCAAATCTAGTCACAACACAATGGAAGTGTTTCTAAACTAATTATTTTAAGCAGGGACTTAGCCAGAAAAAAGAGTTGAGTCATACAGTATCTTATTACATTGAATGGGAGTGAATTAGTAAAGCTTTTTATAGGTAGTTAGCTAGGTATTTAAGCCTTAAAACGTTTTTAGTTTTTGTCTAAATACCTAGCTACCTTGAAAAGTTTTTAAGCCTTAGATTTCGTCTAAATATTTAGCTAGCTATCTAGCTACCTTTACTAATTCAGTCCCGTTCACCGTAATGACATTTTTGATTCACTGTCTGTGAATCAACTCTGACATTTTATTCATTATCTAATCTGTGTGTCTGCCCCTGAGTTACAACTTTTCTTTCTCTCTCTTATTCTTAAACTTTTAAACTCTTCCCTGACACCCGTGTGTTGGTGAATCTGTTCTCCTGGCGCCAGCTACTTAACACACAGCGGGCTGAACAGGCTAGAATTTATAATACTGTTTATGAAGCATGCTGGCTGTGATCTATATGTAGAGACGATATCAAAACCTTTACACTGTATATCAACTCTTGTGAATAACAATCTGTAGGTTTTTAGCCAGAAACAAGAGTATCTCATTAGGTTGAACAGGTCTGAATGAGTAAATCTGTTGCTAGCTAGCTATGTATTTAGACGAAAACTAAGGCTTAAAACACTTTTATGTAGCTAGTTACATTTTAAGAGCTTTACTAATTCAGCCCTGTTCTATGTAATAAGATACTGTATAAGACAACTCTTTTTTTTCTAGTTAAAAACCTATGGTGTTATTCCCTTTGTCTTACCAGATTATGTTATGTTTGTTTACCTACAGAAGCTCTGCGTAAAATAATTAGTCCAGAAACACTTCCGTTGTGTTGAGTGAATGTGCAATGTTTCTGAATTTGCAGTGTTTCTGAATGCACAGTGTTTCCTAAATGTAGCATATGTGTTGTCATTTTGATGAATGTGCTTAGTGTATATGCAGCGTGTTTTTCTTTTGCAGTGCGCTGGATTTTCTCGGCCACCGTAGTTGTCTCCATAGGAGTAGACTTGCAGTGAGGGTGCAGTGTTTCTGCTGGGCTGTTGCCTCCGTGAGGCCACCGTGCTGAGTTCAGTCTCTTCCCCAGGCTTCTTTATAACCGCTCAGGGGAGTGGAGTGACAGCACAGTCCCCATAATAGCAACCAGCCTTGTGGGACTCTCCTACATCACGTTTTTATTGGTAAGTGTTACACACATGCACGCATGGGCGCACACACACACACACACACACACACACCATATACCGTCTTTATTTTATATTTATTTTGGCTACAGTCAGACACTAGCCTTGGCTTTGAGTCAGATTTACAGTAATTACTCATTCTCCACAGGGAAACAGTAGCATAACTGCCAGTTCATCTGTTCCTTTCTGCCTGATCTCTTTAAGGTCCTGGGCCTGTGCCATATTGCATTGGGACAGCAGCTTAACCTATACTGGATTCATAAGGTAACCCCATAATGGCCATTAGTACTAAATAAATATTCATTCACATTGCCACATAATAAAAATGATTATAGTCATGAATTTAAATATATACATAGCTACATTAAACAGTTAGACACTGGTCTGTGTTTCCTTCTGCTCAGATTGGAGTTTTGGCAGCTCTCAGCACCACAATCGCAGGTGTGGTGTCCATCCATGACTTATGGAGAGACGAATGGTCTGTTGTTCTCATCTCCTTGCAGGTTGCAACACATTCCCTCATCCCAATCATTCAGGCTCATTAAAGATTGCTTCACACTGCATTAAAGCAAAATTGCAGACCATATTATGGCTGGTGGAAAGATGTGGGTGGAACTAAAACATTTTTTCCCGTGTCTAGTCGACGGGTCCGTTTCTGCACATAGGAGCCGTTTCTGTAGTGACGATGTTGGGATGGCTGGTCGCCGGGCAGGTCATGCGTAGAGACAGAAAGAGTGAGTTTGATTGTGTGGCCAACATCTTTCAGTGTGACAGACAATATGAGCGATTACCGTGGTGCCTACAGGCAGGGCGGCTTATGATCTTACAGACGCACGGACACAAAGAACTCAACACCTCCACATATTCATATCCACAGCGGGTGCCATTAAACTCCTGCGCTGTGGGTTTATTACACTGTGAAATAGCACCATGAGGAGGTGTAATAGAATAACAATAAAAAACAACCAATAATTACATGTAGATCAATTAATAATTAATAATAATAATTAGATGTAGAATAAAGTATGTTTGCATTTTAATTTAAATATTCATAATTTCAGTGTGGGACTTTATTAAAATGCAAAGGTATGTATTTGTATCATGTTTACTTGTGTGTGTGTGCGCACGTGCGTGCGTTTGTGTGTGTGTTTGTGTGTGTGTGTGTGTGTGTGTGTGTGTGTGTGTGTAGGTCAGCAGGTAGTGCTGCTCCTGGTGTACGTGTGTGTCCTTCTGGGCCTCTACGTGGTTCCCCTCACCATCTCCTCTCCCTGCATCATGCCTCGGTCCAGACTGAAGACCCGGCCCGCCATCATCGGGCACAGAGGCGCTCCCATGGTGACTCAGCGTGTTCTCTTAACACACAGCTGTTTGTGTGTGACATCTGTATGTCATCAGTTACAGAGAGCAGACACTACTTTTCTGTACTAAGTACCTCTGTCTCAGTCAGAATGTATGTAGACACAGGTATCCTGAAGAAGTTTCAAGTGTTTCGAGACATTTTTGGAGGCAGGAGCAAAACATGAGTGCAAAACACAAAACATGTATTTTGCACAACACAGTTAAAAAGGAATAGGCTAAATAAACAGAAGCAGGTAATTTCAGTTGTACCATCCCTGAGGTAAGTGGGTGTGGACTAATGCTGTGATTGATGCATGTGCTGTGTTGGTGTTAGCTGGATAGGGCGTATATTTGATAGGATAGCTGGTATATTTGGAGTGGTCGTAAAAAAAATTGTTGTTTTATCTTAAATAAAAGGAAAAACCAAGACACTCCTCTGTTCCAAGAAAGTGAACAAGCTTTATTAATAGCATAGAGATAAAAAACAAGACCTGTCTCATACGGTAATGGGAATGTTGTGGTGGTCTGTGGCCCACGCATTGCTACAACCACAGTACGTTGTATCTGCTGGGGAAAAAAACATGACAACAGAATAAAAAAAATAATCCTTAACACTTGTCAATTTAACCGTTAACTACAGTTACGGTATGTAACTGCCTGTTCTTTGAAGTTTGCATTAGTTGAAAATACAGTTTTACTTGGAACCCAAAGGGGCAGTTCTTCCGTGTGGGGCATTTTGGGGTTTTGGATCCCTGAACCTGCTTGGACACACCCTCTCCAAATCAGTGCTGTTTCTGGACTACCTGCCCTCCCAAGGGGTCATAGGATTGGCTGTGTACCAAATGGAGCCAATAGAAACAGTGGAAAGATCAATGTATTGTTCTGTCCTTCTCTGTGATGAAAGAACTTCTGATGTTTTGCAAGAGAGATCATCATCCATGATGACACATGTGGTCGCAGGTCTTTCAGCATCAGATGCTCTCACCCAGGTGACCCATCTGAGGTCAGGGTCTCTGATGAGGTCCTTCTGAGTAGTGCAGGTGGACATCAGTGACTTCTGTTCCGTTAGTGTTACTACTGTTACATTCCTGTTCTGCTCTAGTAGAATCCTCTTTCTACCCGGCCAGTCATATTAACGCTGGACTCTGTTTCTCTGTCCGTTAGCTCGCTCCGGAGAACACTCTGATGTCTTTCCACAAAGCCTTGCAGCAGAAAGTGATTGCGTT
The DNA here is from genome assembly GCF_052324685.1 of Brachyhypopomus gauderio. Taxonomy (NCBI): domain Eukaryota; kingdom Metazoa; phylum Chordata; class Actinopteri; order Gymnotiformes; family Hypopomidae; genus Brachyhypopomus; species Brachyhypopomus gauderio. Next base: position 8,866,234 of record NC_135220.1, on the reverse strand, counting down.
TGAGGCTGATGTCACCATCAGGTAAGTCTTCTCTCGCCATTTCCCTTCATATCTGAGATGAAAGAAACATCATGATCTTGCTTCTTCTTTTTGCAAATACAAAAAGCAAAACAAGTCTGTTTGCGTTTGACTGCACCGCTCACGGAACCGTTCCGGCATTGTTTCAGCGCCCTGCATTCTTTTTCGGCTAACGTCTTTATCTGTCACTGCGGGCTGTGAGGTCGAGGGCATTTCAGGTGACCCGCTGTTGACTCGACCAATGAAGAGAGGCGGTGGTAAGAGGGGTGGGGTCTGACTCAGCCACTGAGCTTTCAGCTACTCGCTGTATTAAGAGGCCTTGCAATCAACCTGCCTGCCGCCTGTGACCCCTGTGACCCCTGTGCCCTCTGGCATCCTACAGCTGTATCTGTGTCTCTCTCCTCCTGCTGTTTGCTTCAGATGCTGCGTGTCAAACGCTTCCTGAAATTCTTGGCCACTTGACATGCTTGACGTGTGCAAGGTTGGGCGTCTGAACAAAGGGGAGTAAAACCTCTCCACACGGCCCGTTTGCCTTGTGAGGTCGATTACAGTTGATTTGTGGCAGCTGCGTGTGGAAACCCAAGGCCCTTCATCCTAGTGATCCTCTCCTCCCTAAGGGGACTGACTGCTCCTCCTCCCTTTGCAGCACTGACGGAGTGCCCTTCCTGATGCGGGACCACACCCTCCGCCGCACCACCGATGTGGCAAGACACTTTCCCAGCCGCCAGCATGACGATGCCTCACTCTTCAATTGGACTGAGATCCGTTCTCTAAATGCCGGTGTGTGGTTCCTGAGGGTAAGAGCATGCACCCTGTAGGGCCATGTATCCCACACTCCTTAGCTTAGCATCCAGCTGTAGTGTAATATGGTGGTGTTTTACGGAGGTGTTTTATGGCTGTATTTGTGGAACTGTTTTATTGCAGTGTTGATGTCAGTGTTTTATGGTGTTGTTTTATGGCAGTGTTATGGCAGTGTGGATGGTGGTGTTTTATGGTGTGTGTTGTATGTCAGTATTTTACGGCAGTGTTGGTGGTGTTTTATGGTGTTGTTTATGGCAGTGTTGATGGTGGTATTTTATGTGAGTGATGGTGGTGGTGTTTTATGGAGGTGTTTTATGGCAGTGTTGATGGTGGTGTTTTATGGTGTGTGTTTTATGGCAGTATTTTATGGCAGTGTTGATGGTGGTGTTTTATGGTGTTGTTTTATGGTGTTTTATGGCAGTGTTGATGGTGGTGTTCTATGGTGGTGTTCTATGGTGGTGTTCTATGGTGTTGTTCTATGGTGTTGTTTTATGGCGGTGTTTGATGGTGTGTGTTTGATGGCAGTGTTGATGGTGGTGTTTTATGGTGTGTGTTTTATGGCAGTGTTGATGGTGGTGTTTTATGGTGTGTGTTTTATGGCAGTGTTGATGGTGGTGTTTTATGGCGGTGTTGATGGTGGTGTTTTTGGCAGTGTTTTACCCCACCACCTTCTGGGTTATGATCTTGTGTGGTTCTAGCTTCCCACGTAGAGAAGGTAGCAGATATTGGTAATGGGAATCTAATGGATAATGAGACTGCAAACCTACTTGTAGCTGGCCCAGAGAACTTTATTTTATTTTATATATATTGTGTCCCAGGATGATCCTTACTGGACTGTCAAGTTAATTTCCACAAAAGACTACAGCCGTGCGGCTAACCAGACGGTGTGCAGCTTGATGGAGCTGCTTCACCTGGCTGCCACGTGGAACTGCTCCGTTATATTCAGCCTGCGCAGACCCCCCCCTGGACACCCCCGCCACAAGCTCTGGATCAGTGACGTGCTAAAGGCTGCTGAGAGCTCAGGAATTCGGTCAGAACAGGTGAGATGTAGTATGATGTAGTAGTAATAGTAGTAGTAATAGTTGTAATTATAGTAGTTGTAGTAGTAGACATAGTAGTAGTAGTAGTAGTAGTAATAGTAGAAGTAGTAGTAGTAGTAGCAGTAGTAATTGTGATAATCGTAGTAGTAGTAATTGTAGTAGTGGTAGTAATAGTAGTACTAGTAGTAATAGTAATAGTTATACTAGTAGTAGTAATAGTAGTAATATTAGTTGTTGTAGTAGTAAGAGTAGTAATATTAGTTTTAGTAGTAGTAATAGTAGTAGTAGTAGTAGTAGTGGTGGTGGTAGTACTAATTGTAGAAGTAGTTATAGTAGTAGTAGTAGTAGTAGAAGTAGTGGTAATAGTAGTTGTAGTAATAGTAGTGTTAGTAGTGGTGGTAGTAGTAGTAATAGTAGAAGAACTAATAGAAGTAGTAGCAGTAGTAGTATTACTAATTGTAGAAGTAGTAGTCGTAGTGGTAGTAGTAGTAATAGTAGTAGTAGTAATTGTAGAAGTAATAGTAGTAGAAGTACTAATAGAAGTAGTAGTAGTACTAATTCTAGAAGAAGTAGTAGTAGTAGTGGTAATAGTAGTAGAAGTAGTAGTAGTGGTAGTTGTAGTAGTAGTAATAGTACTAGTTGTAGCAGTAGTGGTAGTGATAGCAGTGATGGTATTTAGATGCTGAAGATCTTGGGTAAATAGTTGTTGTCCTGTTTGTTGTGCCACTATTGCACCTGCTGGATGGGACAGCAGACTTGAGTCTGAGGCTGTTTTCCATATCAACATCTCCGTTGTGTCAAGTAAATGGGGGTTGTTGATGAACACACACACCTCTGATGCGCGCACACACACCTCGCATGCACACACACACACACCTCTGATACACACACACACACACCTCTGACTAGTAACTTGGGATGCAGATAATGAAGTTACCAGGAGTTCGGTGTCATTCTCTATTAGGTGTCATTGCTAAGCATTCTCCGTGTGTGTGTGTGTGTGTGTGTGTGTGTGTGTGTGTGTGTGTGTGTGTGTGTGTGTGTGTGTGTGTGTGTGTGTGTGTGTGTGTGTGTGTGTGTGTGTGTGTGTGTGTGTGTGTGTGTGTGCGCAGGTGATGTGGATGCCAGACTCGTACAGGTACAATGTCCGAGCTGCTGTACCTTTGCCTTCACAGCAGGAGGAGACGACCCCTGTGGATTCACTGAAAGAGAGGACAGTTCACACTCTCAGTCTGCACTACAGCCAGGCCACGGAGGCTGAGATCAGGTACACACACACACACACACGCACATTCATGCGCACATGCGCACACACACACAAGAATGGCATATACTTCTGTTTAAAGAGCTTCTCCGTGCAGTTTCCGCCTTCTTTTGGCAGATCTGTTAAGATGATTGGCTGCAGTAAAAAATGATTGACAGCTAACTCTGGCTGATAATTGGCTTAATAAAAAATGATTGACAACAAAAGTCTAGTATCTGATTGGCTGCATTCGAAAATGATTGACACATGCTCCGCCCTTTACCCACGCCCACCGGGGCTCCGGGCTGCAGCATTACATATATGAGCAGCTCTGCAGTGAGATCTTCAGGGCTCTCGCGTCCCTTTCACAGCAGGGTGTTCCTTCATAACATGCTCTGAATTTTTCCTGATTGCTATGCAGTCAACAACACGCTCCATGTTGTGAAGGGATTTAGAGGGACACGTAATCAGTTAATCACAAACACAATTGTTTATTCATCGATCACTGCATTTTTTAAGATGCAATACCACATTGTTTGCACATGACAAGCAGGCAAGTGTCCTGCAGTCGTAGGCCGCTGAAGTGTTGGCGGTGATGTAACTGATTCCAGTATATCATGCCTGTGACTACCAATGTTCAGGTTGTGTGAAACTGCATTATTAATCATGTCTGCCTCCACAAGAACATGTGGATCTGTGATCAGGTCTTCACTCACATTTACACACACACACACACACACACACACACACACACACACACACGCACACACACACACACACACAGTAAGTTCCTTCTAAAATGACTATGTCTGCATTCCTTCAGTTCAGTCACCCACACACACACACACACACACACACACACACACACACACACACACTCAGCATGCCCCTTTTAAGGTATCAGGTCCTTTTAACCAGAAAGTGAAGGTGGGGAAATGATAAATTCTGAATAAAGTAAAATTAACATTAACAAATTCATATCAGGTTCTTTATGTTCTTGGTCATGTTTCTGAGAATGATTCTAATCAAAACTCCTTGTTAGTCTGGCTGCAGGGATCATGTCTGTGCATGTGACTTGCTGCCCCATCTGGTGGTATATGGTGGTATATGGTGGTATATGGTGGTATCTGGTGGTATCTGGTGGTATCTGGTGGTGTTTTGAAGGGATCTGGACCCTCTCCCCTCTCATAATTTTGAAGAAGGGCTTATGGCATTATTAGCACACAATACCTCATGTACACCATAGCGAACTTGAAGTGATGTGAGACAGACATCGTGTGTGTGTGTGTGTGTGTGTGTGTGTGTGTGTGTGTGTGTGTGTGTGTGTGTGTGTGTGTGTGTGTGTGTGTGTGTGTGTGTGTGTGTGTGTGTGTGTGTGTGTGTGTGTGTGTGTGTGAGCAGCCGTTTCAGAGGCAGCAACATCAGTCTGAACGTGTACCCAGTGAATGAGCCCTGGCTCTACTCAGTGTTGTGGTGCAGCGGTGTGGAATACGTCACATCTGACGCCCCCCAAGTCCTCCGCCAAGTGTCTCAACCCATCTGGCTTATGGTGAGAGACTGCTGACCACGCCCCCCACGTGTCGCACCTCAGGGTCGGGAACGGGCTTTGTACCGCCATCTAGTGGTGACACAATGTGATAACAGTAGACCTTGTGTTTCAGAGTCCGGATGAATACTGCTTGATATGGATCACGTCCGATCTTATATCCGCAGCAATTGTTATAGGAATATTCATATTGCAAAAGTAAGTATCTTTGTCTGGGTTATAACTACATAACTGAAGCGTAATGTTTTCTAACCTGTTAACATAGGCACAGGTGTGTTCAGAGGTTTGTGTCTGCTTTGCTTTTTCTCAGCTACAGCAATAGCTGCTTCTAAACGGCTTCTGAACTGACTGCAATGATCTGTTTTCCTTCTTTCCACTGTCCTACTCTCGCTATCTCTCTCTCTCACTCCCTCTCTCTCTCACTCTCTCCATCCCTCCCTCTCTCTCCCTCACTCTTTCTCCTTTTCTCTCTCTCTCGCTCTCCATCTCTCACTCCCTAACTCTCTTTCTGTCTATCTTCTGTTCTCTCTGCATGTCTTCTGTCTCCGCTGCTTGCTGCAATGTCTCAGCTGTCACATGATCAGGTAACCAGAGTAACACCAGAGGGCCATTCCCAACCCTGCCACCCAATTCCTCTGTGTTTGTGTTTTTCCCCTTTCTTCCTCTACCCGACATTTCTTACATATTTAACAATGCTCCCTCAAAATCATATTGTCTTCATCTTTTCTTATAGCCTATGTTTAGACTATACGGTACTACGGTGGGTGGTACCGCGTGCAGTGTCTGTGGTGGGAGTGGCCTTAATGTGGGCTTGTTTGCCTGGGGGGAAGGAGCCTTGCAGTAGTGGGAGTGGCCTTTACGGGGCTTATTTGCCTGGGGGAGGAGCCTGGCAGCAGTGGGAGTGGCCTTTACGGGGGCTTGTATGTGTCTGGTGGTGCTCTACAGGTGGAGGATGAGTGGGATGAGGAGCTACAACCCGGAGCAGATCGTGCTGAGCGCTGTGGCGCACAGACCCGGCCGCCATGTCAGCATCATGAGGGAGAAACTGCTTTTCTCAGGTGACACTGGGGCCACATTAACCCACCAGCCTCACTGCTATGGTGCTGCCGCAGCTGAATCTAATTACTGCAGTAAAAATGCTGAAATTTGTGCAGTCATCAAAACGTGTTGCACAGCGAGCCAGGTGGCAAACTGCAGCAGACTCAATCTCCATCTCACTCTCTTCCTCACTCTGTTCCTGTCTCACTCTCTTCCTCACTCTCACTCTCTTCCTGTCTCATTCCCTTCCTCACTCAATCTGTTTCTCGTTCTCTCCACAGCTGAGACGACTCATTAACAGCTCCGAGCTGACGTTGCCCTCTTGCTGTGCTAATGCTAAATCTATTGTTTCACTCCCTCCAACGTTTAGAAATAAACAACGGCCACGGTAGCACAGAAGAGCTGTCCATGTATGTCGACCACAGCTAAGGAGGATGCAGTCACGATGTCATTTCCTGTTGACCAGCCTGTCTCCCATCTCCATCTGCTGCTCTGGTGAAGACCAGATGTTCTTTGTTTGGTTTCTGTTCAGTCTTCTGTGCTGAGGGTCTTGCAGCTGCCACTCTGCACATCAGGTTTGCTGGTTTTCCTAAAGACCAATGAAGGACTTTACTGGTCATGGTGCGCAAGTGAACTTATGGTTGTTTGACAGGCACATGGCAAGTTCGTCTTTTTAAAGACTTCCGAGATAGTTGCAGCCACATCGGTGCTGTGTGTGTGTGTGTGTGTGTGTGTGTGTGTGTGTGTGTGTGTGTGTGTGTGTGTTCTGAGAATAGCGCATAGCACTGAACTCTTCCAGTGTCTCACTGTCTCACCTCCTGCAGTGAGTTTGCTTACTACATTTGTATTGACTATTTATGTAATGGGCCCTCAATACACTGCCTTATATTTTGTTATGTATTAAACTGTATATGACATGAAGTATTGCTACAGCGGTAGTGTGTATAGCTTGAGAAGAAATAATTTCCTTTTGGGGAGAAATATTAGTATTTAAATATTAGTGAATTATTATTCACCTACAGTATATCTGTGGATTCAGGCTCATAGGGGTTTTAAGTCCAATCTAAAATAAAGGATGTCTGAGGATTATTTGTACTTAGGAATATATTTGTACTGTGGGTAGATATTTTTTTACTACATTGTGCTAATGTACTGATGAGTTGTGCTGAAAGTTACAGGAGTTGACAGTGAAACACCTAGTTACCAGGTAGTGAAACACCTAGTTACCTAACCCTAGTTACCAGGTAGTGCACATGTTATGTAACTCGTTCTGATTTGTAATCCATGTGGAAGGAAGTTTCTCTGTGACATGAATGTACTGTACTGTTGTTTTTCTTCTTCTTCTTTATGGGAATTAATGGGGTAATTTTACAAAAGAGATGATTTACTGCGTTACAGGACAAAAGGGAAATAAATATAAAATTGCACTGTGGTCTCCAGTTTCACTGTGCAAATGTGTCGGATTTGCGTCGAAACACCTGCTCCAGCATGGGGGCTTGTAACAGATCCCCCACATCCGAAAATCTGGAATGTGAACAGCATTATACTAACGCGTAAGCTGCATAGGGACCCTTCCATGTAGATGCATAGGCCATTACACGCCATGTTTGTCCATGTGAAGCTGCTTCCTGCTCCACAGCATTTGAAGACAACAGACGTGATCACCAGAAGGTCATGACTCCACCCCATGAGGTACGATCTGAAGGCAAAACCATATAGACTGATGATTTCCCTCTTTAAGGGATGATCATTTATTTGACACTGAATTACATGAAATGTCACCAGTAGTTTTTTAATCTTTTACACTCTAAGGACCTAAGCCCAGACTGCTATTAAACTTGTATAGGCCTCAATGCTATTGAATAATTCACAGTTGTTAATAAAGTACATTCCTTAAGATTAAGATTAGTAGCTAATAATTAAAAGTGCTTCATGATGTTAATCAGTGTCTGTATCACTGCTGTTATTGCAGGTGGCTGGATAATGTAAATGAGCTATTTAAAACCACGTTTTTAATTAACTTGTGTGCCATGTGCAGTCTGATTTGTCAGGTTGTCCAGCAGTCTGATTGGTCAGGTTGTCAGTTAAGCCTCTTTTATGGATGTTGAACAGCAATCTGTACATTTGCTCACATTCAAAGGAAGTTGAAAAAGCAGCAAAGAGTATGTGAGAGAAACTACAGCTTTACAACTGGAGTGTAAAATTTACATGAGCTTTACACAACATAAGGACAGCCCATTTTACAGTGAAGGGGAAGAAAAGCTGCCAAAATAAATTAGTAATTTAATTTGAAGTTGGATTCGCAGGACACTTTGTTCCTAGCATACTGTGTTCCCATAAAAGCAAGATCCAAGAAAATAGATGTAGGTTTCCTGGGTCTTTAAAAACCAGTTTGTGGATTTCAACACTAGAGGGCGACAAATTGCCAATAGGTTTTTAGACAGGTTTGTACACTGCTCAAAAAATAAAGGGAACACTAAAATAACATATAATAATAATAATAACATATCCTAGATCTCTCAATAATAACATATCCTAGATTTCCAGTTGAAAATCTTTATTACATGGTGGAGAATTAAAAAAATTATTAATGTAAATCAAAATTATTATCCCATGGAGGTCTGGATTTATCATACTGAAAATCAAATCAAGGGCTGATCCAACTTCAGTGGAAATTCCTCAAGACAAGTTAAAATGAGGAATCTCCTCCCAGACCTGGATTAAAGGGTCAGTCAACTCCTGGACAGTCTGTGGTGCAATGTGGTGTTGGTGGATGTAGTGAGACATGATGTCCCAGGTGTGTTCGATTGTTTTCAGGTCTGGGGAACGGGCAGGCCAGTCCATAGCATCAGTGTCTCACAATGGATCTAATGGCAGTCATGATACCTCTGACTAGCACATGGAGGTGTGTGTGGCCCTCCAAAGAAATGTCTCCCCACACCATTACTGACCCACTGCCAAACCGGTCATGCTGGAGGATGTTGTAGGCAGCAGAATGTTCTCCACAGTGTCTCCAGACCCCAGACTCACGTGCTCAGTATGAACCTGCTCTCATCTGTGAAGAGCACAAGGCACCAATGGTGAATCTGGCAATCTTGTTGTTCTCTGGCAAATGCCAGTCACCCTGCACGGTGTTGAGCTGTAAGCACAAGCCCCACTTGTGGACGTTGGGCCCTCACACCACCCTCATGGAGTCTGTTTCTGACAGTTTGAGCAGAAACATGGATGTTAGTGGCCTAGGGTGCTCCAGTTATCCTGGATGAGCTGCACTACCTGAGCAACTTCTGTGGGTTTTAGACACCACATCATGCTCCCTCTTTGGTGACCAAAACATCAGCCAGAAAGGATGAGAACAGAGAAAAGGTCTCTGGTCACCACCTGCAGAACCTCTACTTTATAGGGGGTGTCTTGATAATTGCCTCTCATTTCTGTTGTCTGTTCCATACAACAGCAGGTGAAATTGATTCACAATCAGTGTTGCTTCCTAACTGAACAGGTTGGTTTAAGTGTGGTTGACTTGGAGTTACATTGTGTTGTTTAAGTATTCCCTTTATTTTTTTGAGCAGTGTATATATGTATATATGTGTATGCTTAATCCATTAGCTCAAAGTGTTACTTCATTGTACCACCATTTACTGCATGGTTTAATACATAATTATAAATATATATATATATATATAATTGTGTAATTTAAATAACCAGATTATAATTTCCTTTTGTAACTTTGGTCCTACGGTGTGTGGTCCTCTTCATGCTGTTGCTATAGCCTACTGTATTCACCCAGACTAGTTTCATGTCTTCGCCACAGTGAACTTTGAGTCAATTTTGCATTTCTTGGCCAGCAGATGTCAGCATTGTCGGAAGTGTCGGACATTAGACGTACTGTATGTCCTTAAATTTATCGGTCTGTTTATTCTTTCTTTAGATATAAAACATGTGCTCTTCATGAAAATGATTTTGTAAGCTTCACCTCAAAAAGACAAAATAGTGTGTAGTTCCCCACCCCCTCAAAGAAGCATGAGATACATAATAATAATAATTGTTTTATTGCAGAAAATAAACTAAGATTATTGAGTACATTCACATTATTTACATGATATTTACATGGTATTTGGTGATTTTCAAATTTTCAAGTATTACTGTTCATGTGTACCACAGCACACTACTATACATATACACTGAAATTAATTTGCCGATGGAATCTCAGTTCAGGAGTTCACTGACAGTTTGAAGAGGAGCAGAATGTCCACAGGCTGAAATGGCGAAAGGTAAAACTGCCTCATCAGTTCCCAGAGTCCTGGCCACACCCACCCATCCTCAGTGGGGCAGGATTAGGTGTCTGGGGGAGAAGAGTGAGCACACGCAGCCACGTGGCTCTCTGTGTCCTCTCTGCTGTTGTCGGAGCTGTCCGAGGCCGCGTAGCAGCCCGAGTCTCTGGGGCAGTCGCTCTGAGCCACCTCCGCTACCTCGCTGGGACAACCTCGCGCCTCATCGTCCTCTTTCTGGTTATTGTCTGAAACAATAAAAACAATATTTCAGTGGCCAGCTGGCAGGTATTAAAGTGTTTAAAGGAGAACTACAGAAGGCTACTAGCACAGCCACTGTTTTTGGCAGCAGGTTTGAAGTTCTCTTTACAATCTTGGTGAAAGAAGGTGACAGATCTGTATGTAAACCACAGCAAACTCACCAGTAAGTTCATTTCCTGTCAGAAACAGGTTTTCATCATGGCCTGTGTGTCCCCATTAACTCTAAACTGCATTTCTCTAGAATCAGAGTTTGAGTCCCAGGGTTGATGTATTATGAAGGAGTTATATTATATTATGTATTATGAAGGAGGATTCCTGAGAGAACTCCTAAGTTTGAACCCAAGTGAACTGAACTGAACTGAACCCAAGGTTTAACTTATTAGCCTAAAACTCAGGACTGGACATAAAATTGAAAAACTTGAAATCACTATGACTGAAATTCAGTTTGGGAATATGTGTTCACATTAAGTAGGGCATTTATTTGTGTGAGTGTTTACTCTTTTTAATTTTGCCATTGTTTTGTCCTTTCATTACGACTTTGTTAGAGTAGTCTGCAGTGGTTTGGCTATCTGAAACCACTGTTTGTTTTTGCATACTAGTGCACTGGTGTGGGCCCACAGGGCCGGATGTGACCAGATACTCTTCAGTCTGTACCACGTGCTGTGGTTAGGTCACGCCACTGTGAATTTAATTACACTGCTATACTCTTCTGTCTTTTCCTCTTGGATATTATGTTACTAACTCAGTGCTATGCTGAATATGAACATAATACTAAATTATACAATAATTATAACAAAATTTAAGTCTGGAAGTTTGGGAACTTTTTAAGGGACATTTTTTCAAACTTTATTTTTGTTTGTTTTTTGCACACATGTGCATGTGTGTGTGTGGTGGTGGGTTTGTGTGGTGTTTAGTGTGTGTGTGGTGGTTGTTTGTGAGTGTGTGTTTGGTGAGTGTGTGGTGTGTGTGGTGGTTGGTGTATGCATGTGTGTGGTGTTTGTGAGCGTGTGTGTGGTGTTTGGTGTGTGTGTGTGTGTTTGGTGGTTGTTGTTTGTGAATGTGTGTTTGGTGAGTGTGTGTGTGTGTGTGTGTGTCCCTTCACTCACGTTCTGAGTCCTGCAGAGACTGCGTGAAGGCCAGCAGTGTGAGTCTATGCTGCGGGTCAGTCACATTCAGCTCTATCAGGTGTTGTTCCTTCAGGTATTTCAGGTCTTCCACTGTCTGATACCCGTTTAACAGCAGAGAGCACTCCAGCTCCTGAAGGGAGACACGTGATGGGTTATCCACACGTGATGTTACCTGACAGTGTTGGGTTATCCACACGTGATGTTACCTAACAGTGTTGGGTTATCCACACGTGATGTTACCTAACAGTGTTGGGTTATCCACACGTGATGTTACCTAACAGTGTTGGGTTATCCACACGTGATGTTACCTAACAGTGTTGGGTTATCCACAGTAATGAGGGCAAGGAAGGATTTCACAGACAGTTTACAGCATCAAGTGCTGCTATCACATTAATTAGTTAAAATAGGACGTCCGCAGTTTCCCTTCAAATTTCAATAACAGACATTTTTTCTTAATCTGGTGTCACTTATACTGTGTAGTGTTTACTAGGACAAAATACCTACTTGCTTGTAATTCATCAGACATGTCAAGACGCATCTAGTACAAAGAACCTATCCTATACAATTTATATACTATATGCCATAGAACACACCCTATACTATGAGATTCATTTCAAAACTATTAAGTAAATATTCTCTCTCTTTGAATTTTTATTTTATTTTGCTTTCTTTCCCTACCTGAAGGCCATGTTTGACAAACAGTGACATTTCCCTATTAAACTGCACCTCAAGGTTGAGTTTCTCCAGTAGCTCGTGGAGGGTTTTGGGCCGAGGCCTCTTGCTCCTCCTGTGGTCATGTGACCTGTGAACCAGCACAGGTTCTTCTGACAGGACGTCCACGTAGATGAACTTAAAGTTGCCCACTTTACCATTCAGCATTCCAGTCCATATTCCCATGGGCGTCTTACTGATGATGTCGATGATGTCTCCCGCCTGATGACAGAACATTCAGCAGGATGAGTTTCTGAATTGGCTACTAACTACTTACTTGGTTGGTTCTTGTGCGATGGCTACCTTGAGTTTGAGGGACCCAGTGTCGTATGGACTAGGCAGGAAGTTGGTGTGGACTTTTGCCCTGCCACAGAACTGGCCTGTAAAACCGTGATCTTCCTCCAGCCTCTGTCCAGAACCAGAGGGCACAGAGCCGCTGGTGACGCCACCTACTGGTTAGGAACAGTCAGGGTCACCTAGACCATTCAGTCTCGATCCTTTACAAAACAGGCTGTTTCTCTTCAACATCCTGAGTACTAAAGCCCACTGCCTATATTCTCAGTGTGGTTTAACATACAGCTGTTTCATTCCTGACATCATCGATAGTGAAGGAAGGAGGGAAATCTCACAGTATCAAATGTAAATATTGCAGCCCAGTTTGAGGACTGGCTGGCTGCAGCCTTCAGGGGCTCCTCAGGACTCGGGGGGCTTACCAGAGCACCTCTGCTCGCTGTGAATACTTTCCATGGAGTTGCTGGTCTTTGGGTGGCTGCTGGCAACAGCATCACTCAGGTGAGCCTCTCCTTCCTCTCCGTGGTCTCTCCCCACGTCCTCTCCCTGCGTGAACAGGATTGCCAGAGTTCTGCTCATACAGTTCCACTAGTGAAGATTACTTCACTGTCAGGAAGACGAGGACCTGTAGCACTGAACTCAGCTTCACCGTGACGCACCAAAGCAGCTCAGTATGATGGTTCACGTCACTCGACTCTTCCAAGCAAAGTCTTTAATCTGCAAGTACTGTCTTGTCAGATTTAACTAGCATAGCAGGAGTGTGTAACCCATCTGTGTGTGTCTGAAGAACTGTTTGTAGTAACGAGTGATGGGTCCTCATGTAAAACACACTGCCATAGATTGGAGTCCTGAACACCTGGCTAAATGTAGGACTCCAGCAGTGCCTTTAGAACATATGCGCCACTGATATATATATTTTACTTTAAAAAGGATCAGTCTTGAATGAAAAACAAATATAGCTTTTGGCACTACAAAGTTCTGCATTCGTTTTAAGTTTTGTGTAAATAATAAATTGTTATTCTCAACAGCGACCACACACTGTATGTTTGTATTGTAAAACAGTTTGTGTCGGTGGTTGGAAAGTTGAGATGTTGAGATGTTTTTCAGTGATAGGTTAACACGAAACGGCACAAAAACAGCAGACGCTGCAGGAAAGGGGGGGGGGGGGGGGGGGGGGGGGGGAGCATCGCGTTCACCATCAGCCACTCACCATTTCCTCTGATAAAGCTTTAACGTATTTTCTCCCCATCTTCTTACGCATCGTCATGGACATGGCTTTCATCTTTTTCCCTATTCCTCCCTTGTGCTGTTGGCCCTCAGGTGGTTCCCCCTTGGTTCCCTGCACACACAGAGCCATCAGTGTTGTTGCTAGAACAAACCGTTGAGCTGACCCAGACTGCTACATCTAACCCTGAACCATTTACCGGAGAGCCTTGGTGCACTTCTGCGTTGGCTTGTGGTGACTGGGGTTTGGAAGCATCAAACCTCCCAAAGCTGGTGGAACGCTGGAGAACAGAAATCACTCTTGATTATGTTTATTTAGCTCTCATGCAGTCTTTGCTATGTGGAACATTATTGCCACAGAAACTCAAAGGGTTCTGTAGTCTTTCTGTCCAGCGTTGCAGTGAAGGCTGACTAGAGATTGCAGATACTGTAATAACAGTAATTACGCAAACACACAATATGTTCTTATGTTTTTTACCTTTGGTTTGGTCTTGGGTTTGTCCGAAACATTTGAAGCTCTCCTCTGAAGCATGGTTCTCGCTTTTCATTAGAGAAAAACTTTCTAGTGCATGAACGATCGTACCACATCCAGTTCTGAAGCATCTCACAGAATACAAGCAGCCACACACACACACACCCATACACACACACACGCACACACCCAGGGCCGAGTATTTACTTCCTCATCTGCTCACAGGATGTGAATAGTGCCACTCACACCTAGTCAAGTAGCTCAGCTTCAGGCCAAGAGCCACATTTCCGTTATGACTGTGAGTGTGTCCATCATTGTTCTGTAACTGGTCTGGTCTGTTGAAGTAACATTCAGGAAGTAGTTTTGCACAAATGCACAGGACAACGATTGACCAAGCATGTGTGTGTCTGTTTTATTACGTCATTGTAACTGCTAGGCCTCTTTCTTTCATATTTATATTCATAAATTACATCATCTATGTTACCTACATGAATTAATATAATTTAGTATTCAAGCTACAGTGAGTCTCCCCTGTGGTACACAAATTGAAAGTGATATCTTCTAGTTATCTTTGTCATATTTACTTAGAGGTTTTAGGAAATTAAACCATTTAGCTGACAGTTGCATCTAAAACCAATCAGAGGACAACTAGTTGGTGTAATTAGCATAACCTTAAAGGACACCAGGTTAACTGGTCTAACTGCAAGTGAGATCATTGTAACTGGTCTAACTGCTGGCCCCAGTTAGTATAATTCAAATGAGATCATTATTTCTGATATAACTGTTTACTAGGGTTGCCACCTAGGTCTGACAAAAAACAAGAACACTGTCATACTGACACAGGGTGGGGGGGGGAGTGTAAATTGCTGAAGGGGGGGGGTGGCGAACGTAAATTGTTGACTGGGGGGTTGGCAAACGTAAAATGTTACCGGGGGGTGTAAAATGGACACAGTGAGAAGTGTGCAGAAACAGTCTAAATAGTCGTTTGAACTAACCTAGTGAAAACTGGGACATGAAATGAATTTTTTTTGCCAGGAACAAATATTAAAAAGAAGGAAAACCGGGACAGTCCTGGGAAAACCGGGACAGTCCTGGGAAAACCGGGACATGTGGCAACCCTCCTGTTTACCCCTGTTAGCATGATTTAAATGAGGTCATGCTAATCCCGTTTCTTTCAGCACAAGGTGCACTAGTGTGGCCAGGTGAGCTGCTCCTCGTAGCGGTCAGAGCTACGAGGGAGGGTGAAGTCGGTCTCACACCGGCCATCTCGCGCCAACCCTGTGGCACATGCTGCCAGGACCTGCCCACGCCGGCAGGCCATCCGTGGTGTCCCAGTGGCTGGAGATAGACTGCAGAAAC
This sequence comes from Brachyhypopomus gauderio, assembly GCF_052324685.1. Classification (NCBI taxonomy): domain Eukaryota; kingdom Metazoa; phylum Chordata; class Actinopteri; order Gymnotiformes; family Hypopomidae; genus Brachyhypopomus; species Brachyhypopomus gauderio. The sequence goes on along the minus strand of NC_135220.1, from coordinate 8,850,838 downwards.
TCTGTTATGGACTCTTCTTCATGCGTCCTCTGTGTCCTCTGTTTCATGCCTTGTCCTCGCCTGCTGCTCTCTCTTGTCTGCTCTCTCTGCTCTGTCCAGCCCCTCTTGTGATTCGGGAACAGGCCGGTACTGTGGAGCTCCACAGAGGTCAAGGTTCCCCCCCCCCCCCCCCCCCCCCCCCCCCCCCCCCCCCCCCCCCCAGGGTTAAGGTTTCTAGTTCAGTCCTTGTAGACCTCCGGCCAGTTCACTATTTTTCTTCTGGTCCAGCTCCAAACACACATCTGCCACGTTATCAAGAGCTATAGAATGAAATTAGATGAGCCAAAGTGGAAGACCAGGGAAACCCGAATTAAACATCTCTGCTCCGGCTAGAGGGCTGAGCACCCAGGGACCAACTGCAAAACCTGCCTCAAGCACTAGAATCGCGCCTTTGTGGAAATGTGCCAGAGGAAGAAACACGGGGGCCGACTGCCCCTTCACGGCCGTGAGGACGTCCGTCTGGTGCAGACGTGAGCGGGCATAGCAGAGTAGGCAGTGGCTGGGCCTCTGTTCCTTAGCAGAACAACCTTCCCGACGTGTGCGGGACAGGCCCAGACCACTCGGAGCCATCTGTGCTTAAGCTGCTAACAGTGATCATTTGTGCTAAGTAGTCATTCCCCGTCGAGCTGCTGAGCGTACGTGGTTTTCAAGAAGCACGAGAGCAGATGCCGGGGACCCATTTGGAGTTTGTTACCGGTTCACCAGAAGAACACATGGCCCACGAGTGCCAGCAGAAGGCAACATGATGTGAACTGAATAATCCAGTCAGTCCAGTGGCGTGAACCCGTCCAGGCCCTTTGAGAGGGCTGACCAGGTCTTGCTGCTAGATTTCTGAGCATTCTCTAATACTGTGGAGCAAAAGGTTCAAGGTGTTTGGAGTAAAAGACCCTAGTGAATTTAGTAGCAACTGCAAATTAATAAACATAAGTTAATGAAAAGCATATGGTTGGTTGCGGGGGTGTCTTTTTAGAATAGAGGTGACTTTTCTGACACTGAAGGATGGCTAACACAGAGGAATTACACTCACCAGAATGGACCACATTAAGCAGATGGAGATTTTAATCGCGAAAAGATTATAGCATGCAGTGACACACTCTCTGATGGGCCCTCTCATTTGTCTAATGTCTGACACAGCGTTACCACTCACAGCAGAGAAAAAGAGTAGAATTTGGTGCAGTGATGCAAGAGTGTGTAAATGAGTAAGAGAAGAGTGAGACCAACACAGACAAGAGACGCATACTCTGGTGAATGTAAGACAGACGTGTTCCTCTGGTTAATGTAAGACAGACGTGTTCCTTTGGTTAATGTAAGACACACGTGTTCCTCTGGTTAATGTAAGACACACGTGTTCCATTGGTGAATGTAAGACAGACGTGTTCCTCTGGTGAATGTAAGACAGACGTGTTCCTTTGGTGAATGTAAGACAGACGTGTTCCTTTGGTGAATGTAAGACAGACGTGTTCCTTTGGTGAATGTAAGACAGACGTGTTCTTCTGGTGAATGTAAGACAGACGTGTTCTTCTGGTGAATGTAAGACAGACGTGTTCTTCTGGTGAATGTAAGACAGACGTGTTCTTCTGGTGAATGTAAGACAGACGTGTTCCTTTGGTGAATGTAAGACAGACGTGTTCCTCTGGTGAATGTAAGACAGACGTGTTCCTCTGGTGAATGTAAGACAGACGTGTTCCTTTGGTGAATGTAAGACAGATGTGTTCCTTTGGTGAATGTAAGACAGACGTGTTCCATTGGTGAATGTAAGACAGACGTGTTCCTCTGGTGAATGTAAGACAGACGTGTTCCTTTGGTGAATGTAAGACAGATGTGTTCTTCTGGTGAATGTAAGACCTCTGGTGAATGTAAGATAGACGTGTTCTTCTGGTTAATGTAAGACAGACGTGTTCCTCTGGTGAATGTAAGACAGACGTGTTCTTCTGGTGAATGTAAGACAGACGTGTTCTTCTGGTGAATGTAAGACAGACGTGTTCCTCTGGTGAATGTAAGACAGACGTGTTCCTTTGGTGAATGTAAGACAGATGTGTTCCTTTGGTGAATGTAAGACAGACGTGTTCCATTGGTGAATGTAAGACAGACGTGTTCCTCTGGTGAATGTAAGACAGACGTGTTCCTTTGGTGAATGTAAGACAGATGTGTTCTTCTGGTGAATGTAAGACCTCTGGTGAATGTAAGATAGACGTGTTCTTCTGGTTAATGTAAGACAGACGTGTTCCTCTGGTGAATGTAAGACAGACGTGTTCCTCTGGTGAATGTAAGACAGACGTGTTCTTCTGGTGAATGTAAGACAGACGTGTTCTTCTGGTGAATGTAAGACAGACGTGTTCCTCTGGTTAATGTAAGACAGACGTGTTCCTTTGGTGAATGTAAGACAGACGTGTTCTTCTGGTGAATGTAAGACAGACTTGTTCCTGTGGTGAATGTAAGACAGACGTGTTCTTCTGGTGAATGTAAGACAGACGTGTTCCTCTGGTGAATGTAGTTCCTCTGGTGAATGTAAGACAGACGTGTTCCTCTGGTGAATGTAAGACAGACGTGTTCCTCTGGTGAATGTAAGACAGACGTGTTCCTTTGGTTAATTTAACCCAACACCAGGTGTGTACAGCCATCCTCCTCTTCCTCATCCTCTTCCTCCTCCTCCTCCTAGTCACTACATTTTTTGGACAATACTGCCAAATGAAGATATTACAGGTTTGCCATAGATCCATCCATTGACCTAATAAGACCGTAAGGCACTTAAATTTCTAGATCATCATCATCATCACACACACACACACACACACACACACACACACACACACACACACACACACACACACACACACACACACACACACACCAATACCCTGACACACTGTTTACCTTTATTTGGTGTCCAGTAAACACTGCAGAATGCTGTCCTGTCTACAACAGGGCAGTGGTGTGTAGTGATGAGACTGCTGCTTGATTTAAAAGCCAGTAACTGAATAAAGGAACTACTTGTCTAACTTTTCCATGTTAGACAATGGAACATACCAGGCAATTAAAATGTAGCTTGATTAATGTAAGATTACTTTAGCATATGTGTCAAATATACATTTCATATCTTATGTTACATGTGGAAGAGAACACTAGTTATAATCACTATAAAATCACAAGATTAGACTCAGCTTACAACGTTCAGATGCAGAAATTGCTGTGTGCACTCTGTTACATCAAATTACATCAAACAAAAGAATTAGGAATATATTTCCTGTATTATCCTGACCAATATTTTATGATACATAAGTAGCAAACATGTTGTTTAAGACCAACATTTGCATTTGTCATTATGTATTAAAAAATGGTATAGATGGGTTAATGAAATAACAATGTTGAGAAAGACAATAATAATGTATAATTCAAATAGCAGCTCTTGCAATTTGCAAAACCTTCTAATTGTAATACGAAATGAATAGATTTATCCCAAAATGCAGTTTCGTCTTATGTTGACCTGTTACTCCACACTGTCTCTGCAGGTTATAATTCAGCACACATCTTTCTGACAGTCTGCTTGATATGGATCAGTCAGATGATTTTGTCCCGATCCTTGTCACAAGTAATATAACTCTGATCTTTTGCTCTGACTTGCTTGCTCATAAATGCGGGTGAATGATGAGGATCTAATATCCGCTGTGTTGAGAACCAGTGAGATCAGCAGTGCATGAGAAATAGAGCAGTGGATCGTTAGAAATGAAACAACCATCAATGTCACGAGTCATGAGAGTTTGTGCTGAACCAATTGAAACCTTGAAGACATTACAATGAGGGTAAAAGAAAAAAAAACACAGAGAATTAAAACAAGGTTTTAAACAACTCAAAGCTGTCTTGTGTAAATTGCCTTGTTTATTGTAAATTGTTAAAAAAAAAAAAAAAAAATGTAAATGTGCATCTAGCCTGTAAATCACAAAGTACAAAATAGAATATCTGGACTACAGCAGATGAGTGTTGATAAAACTGCTCATTTTATTTATTTATTTTTTTGCCAGTAAAACTAGAGCTAATAGTGACTTGTAATGTGGGCTTTAGTACATGGTTGGGAGTTAATGCACTGAAGAGTTTGCTCTTGAGTCACTGGATTACATGCAATAATGATTAAAGTATAATTTCTTAAAGAGCTTAATCTGGGCCCACAGCACATACCTGCACCTGCAGAAGAGCTGCACATACCACAGCTTCCCGAGCTTACACTGTGGTTGCACCACACTCCCACACACACACACACACACACACACACACACATACTCTCAGGCAGATGTTGTTACTTTGTACCTGAATGAAAGTGTCTACCTAAAGAATTAGCTCCACAGGTTATCTGAACTTGACATCCCTCTGATCTCAGGTCAGTGAGTTCACTCGACTTGGCGTGACGCGGCTGTAACAGTCTGGTGGACGCAGTAGATCACTTTCTTTGTCTTTGTGGGAGTCTGGTTGTCTCCTGAAGGATGGGACACAAGTGTTTTTTCCTGATCTTGTTCTGCCTTTAAATGTAACACTTACTGCTCAGTGTAACACTAAATTGCTCAATGAATGTCAGGATCCAGTAGTTTTTCCTGATGAATGTGGCACAGAACCCCTCCCTGCCACATGCTAATCACTGGCACGTGCTTGTTTAAATTGATGTTCACATACTCAAAATGTATTTTACATCTTTTTTGCATGCTTCTACCTAGACGATTCCATGCAAGCACCTAGGAGATGGTTTGAACATCCAGAGCTGTTTTGAACATGACGTCCCAGCAGAGAACATCCATCACACTCCTCACAATGCACCTTCAACGCCTGACACAACTGATGCAGGGGTCTCCACACCACAGATCCCTATGACGCTTCTGTCTTGTGATATCAGCTGTGATATAATCAACGGTCTGGACACCACTGAGCAGGTGCGCAGTGACTGTATACTTCCTGCTTCATGTACAGGACACTTCTTGCACTAGCATCACCCAGCAGGCCTGGATCTCCCACACAGCTCTTATAGCACGGCACCTCCTACAGTACAGCTCAGCTCTGACAGCTGAGCAAGTTCAGGAATCAGACTGCAGGTCAGTTAGGAGATGGTGAAAAAAAGAAAAAGCCAAACCCCACTTAAAGTCAACCAGCCTGGGCCACTTTCTAGCCCAGACATCACCTGTCACCTGAGCTCACTTCTGCTGTCTGAGGAGGTGTCTTCTTCACCTGGACCTCCTACTGAAGACATAGGAACCAAGACACACAGCTTAAACCACAAAGGACCTTCCTGAAGCAGAAGAGGTTCATTGTAAAGCAACCACCCTCTCTCTCGCTCTCTCTCTCTCTCTCTGTCTCCCTCTCCCGCCCTCTCTCTCTCTCTCTCTCTCTCTCTCTCTCTCTCTCTCTCTCTCTCTCTCTCTCTTTCTCTCTCTTTCTCTCTCTCTCTCCCTCCACCACCATGTGCAGACAGAGTCCCAGTGCCTGAGTGACTGTCAGCAGACTGCTGGTTTAGCACAGGGTGGGCGTGTTAATCTCTCTCAAGCTCACCCGACCCCCACACCCCACTGGAAGAACCATAGACAGGTGTATGAACCTACAGTGTAAGACACGGTGACTAATGGAGCAGTAATGAAATAACGGGGCCCTTTGTGAAGTTTTCTGCCCCCACCCCATGTAGGACAGAAATGCTACCTATGGGCCTCCCTGAGGTGCAGAACCGAAAAAACATTTTAAAATTGCATCTCCATACTTTCTATTTCATTCATGTGTGTAATACAGCGGGGACATACGAGTATTGGGACACTGCCAACGTATTTTTACCAGTACTGGTGAATTAGCGTCCTCTGCTGGTTGCTTCGTATCGGTTACTAGTGTTAATACCACATGCCGTCGTGAGATTTTTAAACTTATATTTAATTTTTTAAATTATATTTAATTATGCATCTATCTATCTTCTTTCTTTTTTTCCTCCTTTGATTTTGTGCTGCAAAGTAACTATCTTTTTTGTGTATTTTGTGTTCTTGTCCACTTGATGGCGCTGTTGCCATTAGCGAATTTGGATTAAGTTTCGTTAAAAACGTTAAAGCCCTGAGATGGGCTGTACAGTGAACGTTGTCTTATTAACGGTGTAGGCTACTCCCTACTGAGGGATTTTGTTTAGCGTTTCGTGAATAATATTTGCGAATGTTCTGTTTCATTTTGTTTTCTTTCTAAGACATACGAATAAAAAACAGATAAAACACGCAGACCCGATGTGGAACAGCTCAACCCAAACGAAAACCACCACATGCATAGAGTCAATGAGCTCAGTAAGACGACGGTCAAAACTCATGTACGTTCGTGGCTATAAAGTTAAGTTAAAGGTTAATAAAGCAGCTCGTTAACTGCGTCCTGTTACTGCGGCAAACGAGCACGACACGTTGGAGTCTCTTTTATACTCATTTATATTAAATTATTGTTAAGATATCTACCCGTGGTCATCGGACATTGGAGTTAATTCTTCGTGTAGACATTGCTGCTTTAATAAGCGGGATGAATGTGACGGAGTCCTGTTGTGTTAAATAATTCATTATGATCCCATTTACTGGGCTTGTGGTTCAGCGTCAATAGTTTGGACCTCGACACTCAGAGCGACTTCAGGGTAGCGTAAGGCTTCAGTTCATTTTGATTAAATAAAAGAAGAAATAGGAAAAAACCCTCAGAAACTTTCAAAGCAAAAGCCCTGTGGCTAACCCCTAAGCCATGCGACATTTTACAAATGATCTTTTTAAAAATCTAATATTACGTAACACAGCTTTTTTCATGTAGTCCACTGATACGACAGGCCCAGACTATTTGTAGAGATACCTTTATCTTTCAGGTCAAATCATATGAATTCTGTTTTCCTGAACCACAGCTACTTGGACATTAGTACATTTTTGTTCTGAAGTACTTTAGACTAGAGATAGCTTTATTTGACAAAAAGCTGTGGCATGTGATGGCAACAGAGAGCCTCTTAAGTCATCCTCTTCTCCCGACATTTCCGTCATCTCCTGTCAGGGTCATAGCGTTAGACTCCCAGTTACCCTCTCACCTTGGGGGGCCGTGGTCCCTCTGCCCCTGCACCTCCCCACGGGGTGTCCAACCCTGATGGTTCTGTGGAGGTGGAGGCCTAACACTGTCAATCAGGCGTCAGTTCAAACGGTTTTTCATGTTTACCAATTTGCCCTGTCTGTTTTAAATAAACCGCAGAATGAAGATTGTGGCAATAAAGTGTTTATGTTCCATTATGATTTACTTTGACTCATAAATGACTTCCATGCAGGGACTGGAGAAAGTGGTTTAATCGAATCAGAAAAATGGCCATAGCTTGGACTGCTTAAAGATAGGAAGCGTCAGGCGTGTTGTTTAAGCGACTGTCCTCGGTCCTGCTGAGAGGAGAAGCTTCCTCTCTGGCTGACTGCCTCAGAGCCCTGCTGGCCCCTCATTCTCTACACTTCAAAAAGCAGCATTTTCTACAACGTGTAGCTTACAGCAGCATTAAGTTCCTTCCAGAAACAACATAACACAAACCTCGCTAGACAAACCTGGCCAAAGAGTTCTCAAATAGTGTGAGCATGGTGGGTCGTGAAGTGCTCGCCCATCGCTTCATTTATTTGGTTGTTTGAGGTGAGACGTCATACAGAAATATTATGATGTACAGAAATAATATGAGAGAAATATTTTTTTCACAGGAAACGAGGCTTGTGGCCAATCAGGTGTAAGGGCCAGTGAGTCCTGCCCCTCTGTCAACCAGACACTGTCCTGATTGGACCAGGAGGAATGTACCATAAAGTCTACAGTTTATCAAATGCACTTCTGTGAATCATATAAGTATATGACAGTGAAGTTTAGCAATGTGTAAGACTCTGACATTTTATTTTTAACCTAATCCAAAACTAAGTCAATTAACAGTGGAAATGAAACCCCGCCCTGGAAGCCGCCACTGCCCAATCGCAAAGGAAGAAGTTTGTTGTCCCATGAGCTCTATGTACATGTACTTTATGACTAAGCAAGTTTGGGGTGGTTCCTAGAAGAGACAGGGACCGATTTTTGATCTGCCCTGGTGTCAAGAAGATGCACGACCACAGATGATTTGAACTGTCGTTTGTGTGCCAGACTCCCCGAGAGAAAGAAAAAACATCAATCCATCCCCAATATCTTTGAGAAACAACATCATATATCATCCCTCAAGGGCATCGCACACTGCCATTTCTTTTACAGAAGATGATTTAGAGTATCTGGAAGGCCAGCAACCCGATAACCTTAAGAGAGGTAAGAAAGGCACAGGAGTGAGGAGGGATGGAGGGATTTTTTTTCTTCCTCTCACACTCCTTCCTCATCTTCCCTCAGGCCACTCACATGCCTGAGTTGACCTCCAAGCCCTTGGTGTGCATGGAATCTGAACCTTGGGGTCGTGACATCCTGACCTCCGCGCCAACCTCCTGAACGCCTGCTGCCCTTTAGTCAAAAAGTGAAACAGTCGTGGCTGACCTTCCCGTTCCCCTCGCTAAGGTATGTGAGTGTGCTGACCCCACATGACCTTTCAGTAGCTCTTCCCTTTATTGCTGTGCTGCTCCCAGCTGCCTTGTCAGCACATGGGGGGGTTGGGGGGGGCTGAGTGTCCACTACCTTTTTCGTTTAAACACTGATTAACATTCACCATCTCTTCGTCTTTTTGTGGACTACACTGCCCACACACCCCTCTTATCTCTAAACTTATGTCCAGGGTCTTTGGAAACACAGAGTGTTTCAGTCAAAGTCAACATTAGCCATTACTCACATGGACAACTGAACAGAAGGCTTGTTGCAGTTTGTGGAAGTGTAAACAGTCGTTTAAGGTTTTTGCATCTACTTTATGAAACTGGAGCATTGAACATCTTCAAAGTAGAATCCTGTGAAGGATTTTAGGGTAGGGGAGGAGACCAGGCTAAACATTCCAAATGCAGAGTCAGTATATAGTTATATTGGCTGTAATTTGTTGCTTCTCCAATAGGAACACACCAGCCCAGAAAGACAGCACCAGAGAGACAGCACCAGAGAGACAGCCCAGAGAGACAGCACCAGCTGTTCCTACAGTTGCAGGAAGACTCGAGACAGTGAGGGTTTCAGCTGGAGCACTGTGGGTCTCGGTGGCCAGCGTGCGCTGGTCGGGACTGGAGGTTGTAGCTTTCTGCTCCGCACTCTGAAATGTTGGCACCACGTGCCCGGACTCACGTCCTCTGGCTCAGAATCAAAACCTGAACTTGACACTGAACATACAGAATGGCTAGCAGCTCATGGGCAGGAACTATTCTAGCTCTGTTTGTTTTTTTACCATTCTGTCCCATTCCACTGTGAATTTTCTACGTTTTGGGCAGTAGTGAGACTTGTGTAAGAGAGATTTGTGCACACAGCCATCGGGGGTGTTTGGTACGCTGCAGGCTGAACTGGTGTCTCCGTGTCTGTTTGTCGACGTGCACAGCTGGCGTTACTTTAACACTGCTCGTTTCGTCTAGTTTGCCTGTGCGTGTCAAGGCGTGCTTGTGCTTACACACACCGGGTTTTCCCACTGCCCCGTCGGTGATCTCTGACCTCCAGTGACCTCGCATCATGAGCTGGCTTTTGGAGCAGGAGGGGGCAGGGCTCGAGCGGGGCCTAATTACACGGAGAGCAAAAGCGAACGCCGTAAAGAGGTTCATGCTTAATGATGACAAAGCACTGCTGATGCTTGTTACCTTTTAATTGGTCTATTTTTTGCCTGTTGTTCCTCTTTTTACAAGACTCTGGCAGTGTGAGTGCCTCTGGGCTCCTGTCACGCGCTTCGCTGCCTGAGCACGTTTGCTATTCTAGGGGCTGAAGTTGTATTTCACAGCACTTCGTTTAATCTTAGCTCGTACAGCGGAGTTCCCACAGCAGTGACAGTATATGGAGCACTCTGGCTTAACAATTACATGAACACCTTCTTTTAAATATAAACCACCAAAAAACGATTGTGTATCGTAAGGCAGGCCTACATATTATGGATAAAAACAGAGAATGTATTTCAGAAACTAAAGACAAAACAGCAAAACAACCAAAAAAAACTATGATCCTCTTATGACCTATTTCAGTCTCAGCAGGAGTTCCACTGTGTGGAAAAACTAAATGGACAGACTATTTTCCCTGGCACCTAAATATGTGTAATACTTGGTTCACCTATAAAGGACCATGCAGCTATTGAACAGCAGAGGGGTTTTCAATTCCCCAGCAGAACCAAGTGCCATATGTTTCTGGACTGTGATCCAGTCTAATTCCTGCAGTCTGCATGTGTACAGTTAAAAGTTGGATGTCGTGATTGCTGCCTTCTACACTTTAATGGGACAGTGCAATAAACCCATTTTCTGGTCAGCAGTTTCACGTTCCTCCCATACAGTGTGAATTAAGAGAAGTCATAGAAGTAGAGTCTTCACTGTGGTGGGGGGGGGGGGTATTTTCCATTCTTGCTTACACCTTACACACCTCACACTCCTTACACACCTTACACCCCTCACACTCCTTACACACCTTACACACCTCACACTCTTCGGATGTGTGCGGCCATGCTGCCCTGATTGTCTTCTCCTCCCTGCCTGGACTGTTGTGTGGTTCATTTGCAGACACCACGGTGCCCCTCAGCTCCCGCCAGTCCAAGCAGATTTGACTCGTGCATGAGAATGGAATTTTTGGGGGTTCCCCTACACACACATCCCTCACACCACTACCTCTTCCCCCTCCACACATCTACACACACATCCCTCACACCACTACATCTTCCCCCTCCACACATCTACACACACATCCCTCACACCACTACATCTTCCTCCTCCACACATCTACACACACATCCCTCACACCACTACATCTTCCCCCTCCACACATCTACACACACATCCCTCACACCACTACCTCTTCCCCCTCCACACATCTACACACACATCCCTCACACCACTACAAATACCCCTCCACACATCTACACACACATCCCTCACACCACTACATCTTCCCCCTCCACACATCTACACACACATCCCTCACACCACTACCTCTTCCCCCTCCACACATCTACACACACATCCCTCACACCACTACCTCTTCTCCCTCCACACATCTACACACACATCCCTCACACCACTACATCTTCCCCCTCCACACATCTACACACACATCCCTCACACCACTACAAATACCCCTCCACACATCTACACACACATCCCTCACACCACTACCTCTTCCCCCTCCACACATCTACACACACATCCCTCACACCACTACATCTTCCCCCTCCACACATCTACACACACATCCCTCACACCACTACATCTTCCCCCTCCACACATCTACACACACATCCCTCACACCACTACATCTTCCCCCTCCACACATCTACACACACATCCCTCACACCACTACATCTTCCCCCTCCACACATCTACACACACATCCCTCACACCACTACCTCTTCCCCCTCCACACATCTACACACACATCCCTCACACCACTACATCTTCCCCCTCCACACATCTACACACACATCCCTCACACCACTACCTCTTCCCCCTTCACACATCTACACACACATCCCTCACACCACTACATCTTCCCCCTCCACACATCTACACACACATCCCTCACACCACTACCTCTTCCCCCTCCACACATCTACACACACATCCCTCACACCACTACATCTTCCCCCTCCACACATCTACACACACATCCCTCACACCACTACATCTTCCCCCTCCACACATCTACACACACATCCCTCACACCACTACAAATACCCCTCCACACATCTACACACACATCCCTCACACCACTACATCTTCCCCCTCCACACATCTACACACACATCCCTCACACCACTACAAATACCCCTCCACACATCTACACACACATCCCTCACACCACTACCTCTTCCCCCTCCACACATCTACACACACATCCCTCACACCACTACATCTTCCCCCTCCACACATCTACACACACATCCCTCACACCACTACCTCTTCCCGACCTCTGTGAAATGTGTGCAAGTAGTTTATAAGGTTGGTCAGAGGAGGAGACGTAACTGCCTGTCCAGTTCAGTTAATTAATTAAAGAACCCTGTGACCTTCTTTGACCAATATGAGGGAGTTCAACCCTTTCTGCATGTGAGCACGGTAAACCTTTCACCTTTACAAATGGCTCTGGGAACTGCAGGTAAACGCTGGCAGAAGAACCCCATGATGGGCCCACCCAGCAGTGAGCTGACCCTGAAGGCCAGCGCGGCATCTCCTGGGTGGTGGGGCGGAGAGGGACAGGACCCCCCCCCCCCCCCCCCCCCACACACACACGGAGCCATCTGGCCAAATCAACAGTCACCATTCAGAAGAGAATTCATACCTTAAAGCTGAAAGCTCACAGGCAGGTATGGTGGAGGAAAATGCTGTGTGTGTGTCACAACAGGAACAGGAAGTCATCAGACACAACAGGAAGTTGTCAGACACAACAGGAAGTTGTCAGACACAACTCGCCGCCCCATTCCTGCTTGTCTCAGCACTTCCGGAACATCTCGCTGGGCTTTGGGCTCCAGCTGGTCTGGTTCAATGCGATCAGAAGCTCTCTGAGCCACATCCACCATGCAGTGAAGATGTCAGTGGTGTTCATCGTCAAGGTCAGCACACCCTAATGAGAATCCACCACGGAACACAGAAATTATCAGCTAGCAACGTCACAGCAAAGGGCAAAAGCCTAATTATTCCAGGGCATGTGTTAGATAAAAGACCTCTCTAACAGCGTCCTGAGAGGAAAAGTTGGAAAGGGATTAGATTTCCCCAAATACCCCTTTGTTTGCACCTCCCATGTGTTAACTGCACTCTCCTCTGGCATATACCTGCTCCCTGCAAAATCATAAGTGGCCTTTTATATTTAATTCCCTAGTATGTATTCCTGGTAAACATCCAATGTAAGCGTTCTCTGTGGAATATCTAATGGCTGTTTAAACTCTGCTGGTTTTCGGTGAGGTCCAGGCAGGGAGATCACAGCAGCACCCCAACACTAATCTGAAGGTCACTGGCTGCCATGCCAAAAGGGCACATCAATTTTTAGAGCTCTCCCGAGGAATGCCACGCCCTCACACCCCCCCCCCCCAACCAATCACCTTGCCTCCTGCAGAGAGATGACTTTCATTGTTTCTCAAGGCGTTGATTTGTGTGATGTCCACTCAAGCACGTGAACAGAGTAGAAAACAATTTCCCAGATGTAACTTTTATAAATGAGTGACGCACCTCAGCTCCACTCTTCCCTTTATCTGTGTAGGACAAACGAGACTTCCAGAGTGGAAGTGATCAATAGTGGATCAGGGTCACGTGGGTCATCACCACAGCACAGTCATCTGAGCGGAGGAGGAGGAGGAGGGGATGAAGAACACAAGCAAAACGGTGGGTGATGACCCTCTGTAATCAGACCCAGCAAAACGGTGGGTGATGACCCTCTGTTATCAGACCCAGCAAAATGGTGGGTGATGATCCTCTGTTATCAGACCCAGCAAAATTGTGGGTGATGACCCTCTGTAATCAGACCCAGCAAACCGGTGGCCAATTTTCTGTAATCAGACCCAGTTTGTTGGTGTCCTACTTTTCAGCACTTTTTTTTTTTGCAAACAGTTAAATGTGCCAGACGATCTGCCTCTTCTCTCTATCACTCCTTTTTCTCTTCCTTCTCATCTTTATTGTAGTTGCTGTCACAAGATGAAACGGTGGCGTGTTCAGGGAGAGGAGGGAAGGAGATGAGACGAAACAGTCCAGAATAAACACGTGAAACACGAGGAAGGGCTGCGAGGAAGAGGAAGAGTGAGTCATCACTGAAAGCTGAGACCAGGTGCCCCTGGAGAAAAGCTGCTTGAGTTCACCAAACGCCCAAAGCCACCGACCACCTGCTCTGTCATTTGGGACCACTGAGCGTTCAGGTGGGTTTAGTGTTTAATCACTGCTTTTATAGAACTGGGCTGCACAGAAACATTTATCCCCATTGTGTATTGTCTTATCTACTCAAAGATAAAGGTTTATAAATATTTCTGTAACATACAGAAATCACACTCATACACAAGTCTTTTCAAACTTGATTGTATTTTGTATGTATATTGTAGTCCCTCCACATCCAAAATAAATGTTTATATTTCTCAGAAACCACCTTCTCGTATGGTTTGAGAGAATATGTTGAAGTCTGAGAGGGTCCAGGCAGCATCATCAGTGCAGCTTCATCATCCACCCACTGGTGCTGTGCCACTTCCTGAGTGAAGAGGCATCGCTCCCTCCCTCTCCCCATTCCTCCCTCCCTCCCTCCCTCTCCCTCTCCCTCTCCCTCTCCCCATCTCTCCCTCCCTCCCTCCCTCTCCCCATCCCTCCCTCCCTCTCCCTCTCCCTATCCCTCCCTCCTTCTCCTCATCCCTCCCTCTCCCCATTCCCTCCCTCCTTCTCCTCATCCCTCCTTATCCCCATCCCTCCCTCCCTCCCTCTCCCTCTCCCCATCCCTCCCTCCTTCTCCTCATCCCTCCTTATCCCCATCCCTCCCTCCCTCTCCCTCTCCCCATCACTCCCTCCCTCTCCCTATCGCCCCTTCTCCCCATCCCTCCCTCCCTCTCTCTCCTCATCACTCCATCTCCTCATCCCTCCCTCCCTCCCCCCATCACTCCTAATGCGACGGCGAGTGCCAGCCACGGCGCTAATGGAGCCCTGGAGGAGCAGGCGAGGTGAACAACATCTCCCTGAACTCCGCAGCGCGTCAGCAGACGTGTCCGGTCCTTGTTGACCAGGCCATGAGACCAGATGGCCCAGCCCACTGCTTCCCCAATAGGGTAAAACCTGCACGAGTCGCTAGCTGACAGCAATGGATGACAATATTGCTGCTGAGCAGCTGACAGCTGATAACTTGTGATTTCATCTCTGTTTGCTCCATCTCCAGGATCTCAGGTCTCCGCCGTGAGGATGTGTGACCCCCTGGCCTTGTGTTAGCAGATCCCTGTGCATATATAACGCTTTGCATTTTATGATTGTTTAACAAATAACCCCCTGTGGTCAGGGTTGCCCTCCCAGTGGGAACTCCTCCTGTTCTCATGAGGGGGGTTTAACCCATGCTGCTCTCATACTGAAGAGCAATTGTAGTTGTTGCAGGCCTGAGTCATTGGGAAATAAAGACTGTTTGAATGATGAGCTGTTTATGTAAATAAGGGAAATAAATCAGCATACATTGTGTTTGCATGATAATGAGGTGCAAAATAGATCAGGTGTGTTCATCTCTGAGCCAGGAAGAATGACAAGGAAACGTTAATATGTCAAGTAATATTAAACCTTAATTGTGTATTCAGAAATGTTGTATTTGGCTCAGTCCTGGTTTTATAAGGTGGGCATTAGGAGGTTATATGTGGGGGCGGAGCTCCACTGTGTGAGGGGTTCATCTCAGTCTCAGGTTTTCGTTGTGTCTCTCATTACTTGGACAGGTTTACTGTTGCTGTCTCCTTGACTTCCTGTCTAATCTGTGCACATGACATTGTAAATATGATCTATGGATTGTTGGATTGTCCATGATGTCATCATCTAGAGGAAGTTACAGGCTGCTGCTGACTACCATATTGTTAAGTGTTTCAAGTTTTAGGTGGTGTGTTAGTTTAGGATGTAGAAAGCTGTGTGTGTGTGTGTGTGTGTTTGTGTGTAGCAGCAGATCAATGTAGGAAAGGCTGTCCGCAGGTACAGAATACTGTAGGAGATCCTCAGGGAACAGCGGGTCACAGCAGCAGAGAACATTGCCAGCACTGTCGAAACATGTGACCAGTTTGTGTGATTGTCCATGTATAAGTGTGTGTGTGTGTGTGTGTGTGTGTACATGCTCTGTTTGTGTTGGATCTGCCGATGCATGAAATAGGACTCAGGTAAGCACGCTGCCCTCGTGTCTCGTGTCTTCCACCCAGCCATTACTTTAGCACATTGATTTCAGTCTCACTCCCCAGACAGGATCAGTTGATTGACCGGTGCGGGAGTTCAGTGGTTCACTGCTGAACCTGCAGACTCGGTGTGTGCTGTGAAAACTAACAAACACAGACCTGCCTCCCATATGAGCCACATTGCTCCGCTCTCTGGATGGTGAGTTCATACTGGTAGGGATCCATCAAACATCAGACATTGTTCTTCCCTACAAACACTTGATGGATAAAGGTTGAAAAATGTATCTCAGCTCTGCGTTGTTCAGGTGCCAGCTAGTGCCTCCTCTGATTATTACAGACAAGCTTGGTGAAAGATCTCAGGAAGTGATCTCCATCTGCTTGTCAGAAGCCAGCAGGTCCAGACGGTCAGCTCCAGGGAATTGGTGGCTATTGCCACCCCCGTTCCAAACAAGAACCACTATGCAACTGCAGCACTCACACGTGTGTTTTACTGAGCACTACAATCGTGCTGTTCTCTCATCTCCTCTCTCCGAAAGGTCACGGCAGACAGCAGTTTTGGGACATTACCCGCGGATGAGCACCATAAAGGCCACACTAATAAGTAAGACCTATTGGCAGAACGTGGCGGAGGCTCTGAGTGATAAGTGCTTGTGCTGATCAATGGGAGGCACCATGCTGTTAGTGGCAAAATCAATATTGTTTTATTTGCTATTACAATGGTTTGTTTGTTGCAAATGAGTTCCAGGACAGAGTTACTTTGGAAGCAGAGTCTCACTTCTGCAGCCCCCTGGAGCGTTTGAATAAAGAGATCAACGCCTGACAGCCTGTGAGGCCTTTTGCCTTTAGGGCAAGGGGACACTGCCGTTCCTGCCTTAAGGGCAAAAAAGACATTCAAAGCAGGCAAGTCAAATATAGGCTCTGGTAACTCCCTATACAGCTTGTTTGTGAAGCCTGAAACAAGTCTGTCTATATCACATTGTTTAATAGGAAAACATACCTTGAACCTACAAACACTGGCCAGTTCATTAGGTTAACCCAGCCTATAGGTTCACTTGATAGGTACATTTATAGATCTGATGCCACACCCCATTTATCACAGCCACCTCTGACCTGTCCCTCAACTGCCATAAATACATGTTTCTGCAGTAAGGACTGGAGAGTGTATGTGGATTGATTAAAGCAGCACTTCAAAGGTCATCATATATACTGATCACCCAGAAACCTAACCTGTCATTTGGGCCAGGGTTAAGTGAACTAAAATTTCCGATGAGCGGTTACATAGTGGAGATAAAAGAGTCATTGTAACATTTCCGTTTCCAGTTAAATAAAAGCGAAGTATCTATCCGTCATGCAGCTCAGAGATGGCAGACGATCACAGAGCAGAGAAACGATCCGGCTCTGGGCGACGGCCCCCACGGGGCTTCTGACCTTTCAGTGAGGCTGGATCAATCTCCCCCAAGGAGATCCCCACACACTGCAGTCATATGAAGTCTGCCAGAAGAGGATCTGGAGCACCCGTGTGTCCGTGTGTGTGCGTGCGTGCGTGTGTGTGCGTGCGTGTGTGTGTGTGTGTGTGTGTGTGTGTGTGTGTGTGTGTGTGTATGTGTGTGAATTCAGAGAAAGACTAAACAAGCCAT
The DNA here is from genome assembly GCF_052324685.1 of Brachyhypopomus gauderio. Classification (NCBI taxonomy): domain Eukaryota; kingdom Metazoa; phylum Chordata; class Actinopteri; order Gymnotiformes; family Hypopomidae; genus Brachyhypopomus; species Brachyhypopomus gauderio. Next base: position 8,833,243 of record NC_135220.1, on the reverse strand, counting down.
GACCCTGAAAACAGTCGTCTTTCATTATCAAATGCAATATTTCCAGCTGCAACCTGTTTGCAAGGCCAAGTATGACGTCACTATACTTTATATCACAAATATTTTGAAGATCTATATTTAATCTGTTTAACAAAATGCACTGTTTCAGAATAATGGGAAATTAATAAATGTTTAATTCATAGAAAGTCCTGAGGTGTTTGTTTCTCCTCTAATATCTCATTTGGATTGATTTTGATCATTTTTCAGTATCTCATCTCATGTAAACTTTGATTACCCTGTCATGTTTACACTTCATTGTTTGTTTACATTGTCTCATTATAATATCTCACTCTTAGGTTCACCCCAAGCGAGCGACAATTCACCCACAAGTCCCTAAGCCAGTGTAGTGGTAGTGTCATTACAGTGAGCTTGTACATGTGAAGCTCAGCGTCTCTCAGTCCGCTAGACGCCACATTGCCTCTAATGCCCCTGCAGTGCCCCTCACCTTCATCTGCCATCAGAAGGACAAACAGGATGTGACCTGCTCCCTTGGGGTCGATTGTCTGCACTGCACCCCACTAAAACTTCTCATTATCAATGTGTTTAATACAATGTCATCATAGCATGGCACTTTGTTGCCAGATGACCTCAAAGATTTAATCCCTCTATTATACACCTCTCACCCTCCCGCACTGGACCAGACCAATTATTATACCAAGTTGCAAAACATTTGCCATCTTATAACACTATAAAAAATCTCTCTCTCTCTCTCTTTCTCTCCCTCTCCCTCTATCTCTCCCCTCTCCCCCTCACTTCCATGATTCATCAGGGCTTTCTTTTGAAGCAGACACAACGTCGTGCCAAGGCGGTGGTGTTAATAAGGCTCAATAGCTTTCCTAGATGATTATCTGTGACAGCTTGGTCAGGAATTAGCCCAGTTCTCGCGCCCCCGCGGGGAGCAGGTGGGGAGCAGGCCCGTGGAGGCGTGGCCGTCTCCGCGGCAACTTCCAAGCAGCGGCGGGACCCGGGCTGCTTCCTGCTTTCCACGGGGCTGCCGGCTCGGTCCTGCAGCCTGGGCCAGTCTGTCTGGCCCACAGACACTTTAACCTTCATCTCCAAACAATAAAACAAGAAGCGGAGAGGGAGAGATGGCAGGAACATTTGACACATCTCCTTAAGCCAACGTGTACTTCATCATCTTTGGCACTGCTCATTGGTTCCCGCTAATCAAGTGAGAGAGAGGTGCACCACCCTCACACTCAGTGGGTGACAAATATATTATTAACCGGAGGGAGACGTGCGACCTTGCCCACGTCACCCGAGGACCTGCTGCCAGTCACTCCGCCAGCAGGAAACAACCTTCATATTAAATCCCTGCAGAGGTCAATAAACTAAATAATTCACAGAGGTCATTCACTTTGCACTGAAAACTGCTTTAAAAAAAGAGAGAAGAGATACACACACACACACACACACACACACACACACTTATACTGACACACACAGGACAAATCTTTAACTCTCTGATGTTACAGACAGCAACCTTATGTAAGGAAAAACCTGTGATAGTGATCCATTTAGATATAAGACTCTCAATAGAAACTTGTGAATGTGCACGTTCAAATATTTCAATGACGTGCACCTCTGGGCAAAGACATTTTTGTTATGCTCATGTTATTCATATCTGCATGAGGAAGACACATCAGCTCACAACAGAAAGGTCACAGTTAAAGGGACATCAGCACAGCCAATAGGGCTGGGCTACGATAGCAAGCCAGTGATGCATTCTGGGAGATGGCATCATTGCTCATGTCAGTGACCAATCACTGGAACCACCTGGACATGTGAGGAATAGTTGTGTCTGTGTGGTTAACGCTTCCTGCTGCAAGTGTTGGTATTCTGTGAAATCTGCAGACAAGGTCATTGACAGTGTATTACTATAACATCACATATTCTCAGAAAACACCTAGAGGCAGTTTCACCTTGTAGTCTTTACCCCCATGGCTAGGAGTGTTTATCGTGTTTTATTATAACCACCAGGGTGCTATTCTGTAACAGTACCCATAGATTTTTCTACCATGCTAATCTGTGCCGCAAAATGTGTTTGTTAGGCAGTTATGGGGATTAACCACTGCACAACATGTTTACCTCTGCCGTCTAAACTCGTTAGTCAGGACTGTAAGTCCGACACTGAAACACCCAGTAGTGTCATTGATCCAGACCGCAGCAGGTGTGCCTGGCCCGGTAACTAGAGGACACGCTGTAATCCATACGGCAAAGAAAGTAAAACCCAGATATATTTGTTTATCCCTGAACAAGTCAAGACACAGTTAGAAGATTTATGGACGTAGACGGTGGTTGCGTTGTTCACTCTCTGCTGTTGTGACTCGCTCATTACACAAACATCACCGAGAGCGCATGTTACAGGTGTCTGCGCAGCACCGACTGCTGGAGTTATCTGGTGAGATGGATGCGAGTCCTCACGCAGGCGACGCCACCCGTCCGGGCCGTCACGCCGGTTCCGCCTGGCGTTGCGCCGCGCTGTAATTAGACATCGCATAGCTGACATCTCCAAGTTGCTGACGCTGGGCAATTTTTTCAGCCAAGGCAGCAAGTCTTCAGGCATCCTATACATCAAAAGCTCGGCTCACCTGGCCAACATGTTGTACGTTATTTTGCATAAAACATTTCACAGTTGGGTAAAGCCCGGGCTGTCTGGTGTGACTGTAATAAATGCTGCACAAGTGGTTGCGTCGTCGAGCCGGAGAGTAGCCGCTGATAGCAGCCGGCAATAAACATTTAATGTTGTAGCTACAACAGCTGCCATGGGGCTTTGAACTAACAAAACTGAGCGAGTGAACTTAGCAGTGATCAAACTACAAGTACAAACTCCAACAGCTCCAACCACTTCCGCTGAGTAAGAGGAGCAGTCGTACAGAAAGTTTTTAGAATATGTGTGTGGATATGAAAACGCTGGACCAGACGGGGGGGGGGGGGGGGGTGTAGGAGATGGACTTTAATTGCATACAGGACAAAGTTACTGACCTGCAGCGTGTTCGGGGGATTGTGTTTCAAGCACATCTCAAGGTCAAACTGCTTACTTTACCTATCTGCTTTCCATAATGTGTTTTTTTTGTCAGGAACGTACACAGGAGTTGGGGGATGTTAGTGAAAAGCCCAAAGAAGCCAAATGTAATGGGCTCTCCATTACACAGATGAAATCAGGCTGCTTAAGGTGATGGGCTGTTCTGTTTAAAGAAAAGCATGTCTAGCAGATGGAGCAGCATTCGCATCATTTGCACTTTATGAAACACTCTACCCACTGACTTGCTTTAGTGTGAGGGATAAATATGCTAAATCTTCTCCCAGGGCGGAGATAAGAGCAGCTCGGAGATCCAAGGGCATCTCTCTGCGGCTAACGCGGGGCAGTACGGCTATCCACTGGCACACAAAGCTGATGGCTCCAATTTAAACTCCATTTGAATCCATAACGCCACTCCGGCATCCCTCACGTTACTCGACAGCTGCGCTAATATTTAACCTGTACGCAGGCGAGCACGCACTATCAGTTCAACGCTAACATGCGCAAGCGCAAAACATGGACATCGATATTACAGTGTCATGGAAATTTTACATCCTCTGGTCCTCGAGTCAGCAGTTATTGATCGACGGTATTTATGGTGTGTACTACCTTGGAGGGGGGGGGGGGGGGGGGGGGTAGGTGTTACCATATAATATCCTGATTGTGCGTCCGTGGAGTTACCCTTTATGGATCCTCTCTGGTGTCTGTGAGAGTTAGAGAGCATGTCTGGGACTGCAGTGCTGTGTGTGTGTGTGTGTGTGTGTGTGTGTGTGTGACCAGACTGCTGTGGAGCTGCAGGCTGCATTCTGTCAGTCACCCACCCCCAACACACACACATCCTAAACACACACATATGCACACCCACCACTCAACACACATGCACACATTCTAAATGCACACATACGTACAACCAATACACATGCACACACACTAAATACACACATATGCACACCCACCCCCAACACACACACACATGTACACAGAACACACACACACCAGCCCCCTAACATGCCCACACTCACACACTGAACACGGAGTTTTATCAGCGCGACGTACGGCCTGTTAAAACGCCGCGGCCTGTTCCATGCTGATCTGATAATGAATAAACAGGGGCGATTGAATGTCAGTGGCCCCGTGGGAACTAAAGCAACATGCCTGGGGGCCAGGGACGCCCCCGCAACACACACACACACAACACACACCACACACATACACACACACACACACACACACACACCCTCCTGTGGTGCACCAGTCCATGGAGAGAGAGAGAGAGAGAGAGAGAGAGAGAGAGAAGCAACCCGAGTTTGTAACCTTGTGGATCTGTCTTTTTGTCCTCCGTTTGGCCCACTACGTGCTGGGTGAGGGGGGGACTTGCCATCATCTGTCTCCCCCACAGGTCCCCCACAGGTCGTCCTCGGGGACACTACAGACAGGACAACATCAGGAGGCTGCAGTTACCGCCCACTGTCAAGTCACAGCATCAAACACATTCCTGAAAGTAAATATCACTTCAATGGGGATATTTTCAGACATATTTTTTGTTTCATTTTGGCTGGTCAATTCCCAGCCCTGTTCCACGTAATTACACACACTTTCATTTCAAACCACTGTGCGGACAAAACTGGTAATGAATGCTGTAATGCATGGGAATTATGGATAAATGAGTTATGTGTCAGCCATAAAGCCAGCAATTTGACAAGGATGACTAGCTTCAAACGCTGTAAGAAACACATGTGGAGAGACAGTGAGTAACAGGATCAGTCCAACATTACTAATAAAATCTCACCAAAGACACATTCTCAACTAATTACAACACTCTGTGGTTCCTGTAAGCCGGCACAATGCATTTTATAGCCTATTTATCCTGATTGGGATCCAAGCACCGTATGTGCTACAAAACTGCATAAAACCGTGTGAACACCTCCACGGCATCTCACGAGAGGAGCATGTGTAGTTAGAAACAAGGCCAATGGCATGACAGGAAGCATGTCAGTTTATTTAGTCACCTTCAGTGAACTGGGGCTTCAGTATCAATAGCAGCTTACCGTGTGATGCAGCTGCCAAGAAACCTGTGGTGTCCATGTAAAGGTAGAGAGAGAGAGAGAGAGAGAGAGAGAGAGAGAGAGAGAGAGAGAGAGAGAGAGAGAGAGAAATGCTTTTGGAGTGACAAACTCACAAAAGGCGAATAACTTCAGACAGAAGCGAAAGAATAACAACACTCTAGAATGTTGTGATGTGACTCACACAACATTCAAATCTCTCTGCAGAGCTGGAAATGTTTTTTCAAGTGGCTCTGTCCTCTGTCCTAACCCTAAACCTAACCCTAACCCAAGTGGCTCTGTCCTCTGTCCTAACCCTAAACCTAACCCTAACCCAAGTGGCTCTGTCCTCTGTCCTAACCCTAAACCTAACCCTAACCCAAGTGGCTCTGTCCTTGCTATTTAATATGTAAATTGGGGGTGGGGGGTTTCAGACCACCCACAGAACCCTGCAGGGATTAGACAAAGACCAAAGAGCATGAAGTAGGTCAGCCAGGCACGGCAGCAAAACTGTGTGGAACGGCCCACAATCCGCCTCTCTGAAGCAGACACACACACGCGTGTGTTTAGCGTGCGTAAATGCATGTACATATGCAGTAGTACTCAGATGTAATGGGATCACTCCCACCCTAGATTCCCTTTTTAAGCAAAACATGCGAACGTTTCTCAGTTTCACAGGAGCTGTTCCACACGTTGTGATCCACGCGTATGGACACAGTGCCAACGGGAATGGAGATGAACTACGGCAGCCAACTCCCGTGGGAACGGAAATAAAATATCTGTTAACAAATGTGACATGATTTAATCTAATCTATGAGTTTTATCATAGTTTTCTTTCGCAAGTTTTAAATATTGATAAATAAAACATGGCTAGTGCAGTAAAGAGGTTTGGAGATATTAATACTGCTGAGTAAAAATATAGTCCAGGATAGCTATTTCTATTTAGATTATGGACCTAGATTGTAGTTTTGTGCTGTTTCAAGGTAGAAACAGACCCAACGCATTTTGCCTCCAGCTTTGCCGTTGCTGTGTCGTACTTTAATGTAAGAGATGCAGAAGGTCCGGTAAACTGCTGCGATGTAAGGGCTGATGAAGATGTAAATATTCACTTCGCCATCGTTCACTTCTGGCATCTGGTGGCCATGGGTCCTCAGTCACAGCATCCAGTTCCTCTTCTTCCCTGTTGACGTGCGAGGGGAAAAAAGAAATGAAACATCTCGCAATGAGACTGAAATGAGACACTTTGGCCGTCAGCAGGCCATAGTGCACTAGAGGACTTCCACCCCTCTGATGTATAGCAGCAGAGTTCATGTGTAATATGTGGATCTGGGCGACTGTGTTTTAAGGTAATGGATTCTACGTGTTAGTCTTACTGAAACATTTTGGGTTTTATGTGATTTGCCATCAAGTAGATCTGGTAATGGTAACATGTTTTCAATACAGCAGCAATGGTGACCTGTGTCTGTTGTGTGAGAAACGTCAGTGAAGTGTGGAGATGGTTTATTTGTCATGTCATATGCTAAACTAATTGCGAACACTGGTATTGATTCACAAATGTAGCCACAGTGTATTGACAGACAGCTTATTAAAACTCATCGTCTTTTTCAATATCCTGGCTCTTAGTAACTGCTTCAGTAATTTTACCGAAAGAGACATAACTCACTTGTGTTATGTCTCATCTACATACATTATTTCAGTATGCCATGTCACACAGAGGAGAATTATTTAGGTGTGTCAATTCTATAAAGTCTGTGGTGAGAGTTCTGAGGGGAATAAGGAGATGGTCCCAGTGTTGCGTCCCTTCTGACTTTCACCTAAATCTCCTTCTTTTTCCTGAGACAGACATCATTAGTGGTGCACAAATAATTCATTTAAACAGTTAATGTGTAATCCAATCCTTAGAGGATCCTGGGACCAAGATCAGTAGGCCAAATGTTCATACTGGGAGTCAGAGTACAGTGGGATAACTGTGTCACTGACTGTTGGCACCTGCCTACGTGCTCAAGGTCCTTTGCAGTCTTGTGGCCTCCAGCAACGTGGTGGCTTACACCACGGAGAGGCGAAGAGGTCAAAGGTTAATGTCCTCTGGCCCCGAGGCCTCTTCCCCTTGAGACAGAGAGGCGTTGGAATGCAGACTCTGCCCTCGAGAACACGGCTCCACCCCCTTATCCTTTATTGACATGTGAGAGAACAAATGAAATTACTCAAAAAGCAGTTTTTTTGGTACAATTGGATTACTTCATTTCTGGATATAAAACGAATTCTCTTGTGGATTTTTTGCTAAGGTTTGGATTTTAATGTGTCCCAGTAACCTCTACATGAACTCTGGTTTGGTGAAGTTTAGCATAGCATAAAGGATTCTGCTACATTTGAGGAACAGGCAAAGCATGGCCTTACATCACCTGAAAATTAAGAAAATGATCTTTATACTTTTGTCAAAATGTCTAAGTGCACATCTAAGAATAAAAATCACCCCAAATCCAACTTAAACAGCACAGAGTATTGTTTGTTTAAATACACACTTTACATGTTACGAGCCTTAGAAACATTTTGAGCTTGGTTTGTAAATGTACAGAGTAGCCATAACATCACTGGACTCTTTTACAAATAAAAAAGCACACATACTCTTCTGTTCAAAGGTCAAAGGTTGAAGTTCCATGAACCACAGTTCTGTGAAAAGCTTTGGGCCAGAGGTCAGGTAGCTAGTTGGGGGAGGAATGAAGGGAGGGATATTGTATCTCCATTCATGTGGCATCCGAGGTCAAAGTTCAAAGATGAAAGGTCACTTAAGTTCAAAAGTCAACTTGGCAAGATATCATTGCAATTGCTGGTCCAGTGCCTCCCTGAGAAGGCCAGAGATCAGAGAAATGTAGCATGTATATGTCAGTCAATTATAATTAATAGCATAACTACAGGGTTGGCTGAAAATAAATGCAGAGTTTAACTGCAGTGTTGCACAAGTTTGTTGAACTTTGAATATTTTTATGCATCAGCAGTGTAATGATTATCTTTTTAATATGGAAAGTTTTTTACTGTGTTTCTACAGTAGCGGTAACTGAGGTAGCATAATTTCATAATTTTTTAACATGTTAAGAGGCAATGGAGATTTATCAGTCCATAACCCTAACCCTAACCCTAGGGACACTTCATTACTGTTATCTGTTGAACACAAGCTGGATGTGAACTGATGGCTAAACAGCAGGACATTTTAGAAGCACAGCTGTACAAATAAGAGACCTGATCATATCCATCGTCTGAAACCAACTCATGCTAATAGGTTAAAAATTGAACGGCTGATAATGTTGTTATCGTAATATTACTATGATAGCTTGAGTAGGATAACGATATCCTTTATGTTAAAATGCTTATATTTAAACCTGAATCAATATATATATATATTTATATATATTCAGGATTTTGCTCAAGCTTGCTAGATTTTCTAATTAGCAAGCCAGGTAAAATTAGTGGAATCAACACAATCCAGGAAGCCTGAGCAAAATCCTGGTGAGGACTTTTAATCGCGGGACCTGGAATTGACAGCACTAATATATATATATATATATATATATATATATATATATATATATATATATATATATATATATATATATATATATATATATATATATATAAAGAGAAAGACAGACAGACAGAGAGATCGTTTAGTTCAAATACGTTTTCTATGTTAAAGTTTCAACACCCTTAAAGGTGAACTCCTCCACCTTTAAGGGTGTAGTCTGGGAGGAGTGAACTCCTGCACCTTTAAGGGTGTAGTCTGGGAGGAGTGAACTCCTGCACCTTTAATAAGGGTGTAGTCTGTGTACGTGAGGAGGAGTGAACTCCTGCACCTTTAATAAGGGTGTAGTCTGGGCGCACGTGAGGAGGAGTGAACTCCTGCACCTTTAAGGGTGTAGTCTGGGCGCACGCCAGAAGGAGTGAACTCCTGCACCTTTAAGGGTGTAGTCTGGGTGCGCGCCAGGAGGAGTGAACTCCTGCACCTTTAAGGGTGTAGTCTGGGAGGAGTGAACTCCTGCACCTTTAAGGGTGTAGTCTGGGAGGAGTAAACTCCTGCACCTTTAAGAGTGTAGTCTGGGTACGCGAGGAGGAGTGAACTCCTGCACCTTTAAGGGTGTAGTCTGGGCGCGCACCAGAAGGAGTGAACTCCTGCACCTTTAAGGGTGTAGTTTGGGTACGTGAGGAGGAATGAACTCCTGCACCTTTAAGGGTGTAGTCTGGGTGCGTCAGGAGGAGTGAACTCCTGCACCTTTTAAAGGTGTAGTCTGGGTACGCCAGGAGGAGTGAACTCCTGCACCTTTAAGGGTGTAGTCTGGGCGCGCGCCAGGAGGAGTGAACTCCTGCACCTTTAAGGGTGTAGTCTGTGCGCGCGCCAGGAGGAGGGTACGTTGCAGAGTTGCACAGCCAGGGGATCCCGAGAATAAACAATCCAGTCAGACTCCACTACAGAGCACAGAGCTCGACAGCCTCCACCCAAGTCTGTTGGCGTTTTGGACTCTACTGCCATATCTGTATCGAAGCAGCAGAACAAACCAAGTCTCCCGGGAGGAAGATGCCCGCGCGGCCGCCGTGAAGATCCCCGGTGTGTGAAGACCAGGCTGGTTCGGTGAAGTGAGCTGTGAGCAGGTCCGTCCAGGTCCGTGTGTACGTCGGCAGCCAACCAGCTGTCGGAGAAACGACGCCAGGCGTTATAAGGCAGGATTTAGACGGGGTGTTCCGCACTGCATGCGGGCTTCGTGGGGTTTTCTCGCCGCGTTTTCCGTGAATTGGACTAAATATGTCGAGTGTGCTGCGTAAAATGAACTAGATACGCCATGGCGGCTCATTTAGTTTCCATCTTGTTTCGTATTGCTGGGAGTCCTGCCTTTTAATCCACAGCGTTTCTGGACGAAATCCGTCAGTGTTTATTTAACAGAGATCAGTGTGAATGTATTTTTATCTAAAGCAAAAGTCGGACATCGTATTCGTTCTACTGACTTTTCCCGTGTCTACAGTAAGTCTGAGCGAGAAATGTACCTTTTCGGAGTTCACATGATTTGTGCTGAGGTCTGCCAGACCTGACTTCACATTTCTTCAAGATGTACATTCACATCCACGCTGCAGCTCTGGTTTTTGCTTGTTGAATTCGAACATATTGTAAGAAGATTTGATGCAGACTACCTTGTCCAGACTCACCATCTACTGTGTTATTTGAAGAATATTTAAACGAAGTTAAACATGTGCATAACAGATAGCCAGCTTGTATTTATAAATCAGTTGGTGAAGAAGAAATTTGGAAATTCAGTGAGAGAGAAGAAAGCAAGGGAGGTTAACGTCTGTTGTTTTCCCATTAATTTATGGGAAGGGGTGCAAATCTGGCCATGTCAAATGACAGCTATGGATTTTGGACTGTGCAGTGTTTATTGCTATCATGAGGTTTCCTGTGACTTCAGTCAATAAGAAGAGACTGCAGAGTCAAAAGGTTATGGGAGTCCCTGGGCAGATGCCATGACCTGATCCTGCTACTGTTAGTGCAGGTGTTCCGATTCATCGTTGAGGTAGAGAGCAAAAATGATAGCTAACCAATAAGTGGATGATTTGTTGTGTGAAAATAGAATTGTCATGAAGTGGAATTAATACATATTTGGGCCTAATAGTAAGTTAAGGTTTCTTTCACACCGCTTTGGGTTTAGTTGGTGTCATATTTGAGTTTTTGACCTGACAGCTATGTGTGGACCATGCAGGACCATTGACTGTTAGCTGCGTTGACTAAGGGTCATGACCCTGTCTGGGTTTCTGAGTTGGACTTGTTTAACATTGTTTAACGCACAAAGCAATGCAGCTGCACTCTGTATCACATGTCTGCCAATGAACAGTTAATGGAGTGGAGTTTCAGCAAACGTGTTTGTGTTTTGACCTTTGTGAGACCAACGGACTGGACAGTGTATTAGTAATCACAGTGGGGTTAACCCTAACCGTAACCCGAGTGGAGATGAGGTGGTCTTAACCCTATCTCTAACCCTAAACCTGAGGTGGAGATGAGGTGGTCCTAACTCTAACCCTAAACCTGAGGTGGAGATGAGGTGGTCCTAACCCTATCTCTAACCCTAAACCTGAGGTGGAGATGAGGTGGTCCTAACTCTAACTCTGAGTGGAGATGAGGTGGTCCTAACCCTATCTCTAACCCTAAACCTGAGGTGGAGATGAGGTGGTCCTAACCCTATCTCTAACCCTAAACCTGAGGTGGAGATGAGGTGGTCCTAACTCTAACCCTAAACCTGAGTGGAAATTAGGTGGTCCTAACTCTAACCCAAAACCTGAGTGGAGATGAGGTGTTCCCCTTGGCTCAGGTCAATGTGCATTTTGACTCCATGCTGAAAAGTTTCCGGAGCGATGCTCGTACCTCCAAAAAGTGTGTGCGAGTGTGTGTGTGTGTAGTGGATAACAGCCAGATGTGCATTCGTAATGATTGTGTGTGAAGCTCATTGAAGCGCCAGGGCTGAATCTCCAGGTACAGTAGAGACGTTTCCTTCTAATGTTCTGCAGGGGAGACGGATGAAAGTGGGAATTCCTACTGATGGGTGAGTGCTGGTGGGTGGAGGTGGGTGGGGGTTGTTTAACTGTGAGTGACTGGCGGGTGGTGTTGACGGTTGCTAGGAAAATGAAAATGACCACATTGTCTCCTCCTTAATGCTGGGGAATACTGTGACACTGTGAACGACTACAACAGCACCTCACAATTCTCACCTTAAAATGGTGCCAAGGCTTCTGTATCTTTGAGTCCATTGGGTGCTTTACACCTCATAAGAGAAAATGGGCAGAAAATAAAACAACCCAGTGGGTGTCTGTTAGGATCCTGGATAAATGCACTTCATATTGAGCAGAAAGATTATCACTCACTGCGACATCTTTGCCCATCGACTTAGACATAATAAACATAAGTTTGCATTGTTTAAATGCTGAGCTGTAAGACTAGAGTGTTAATCTATGGCAGTCATATGATTGTTTGGTAGGTAATAGGTCAGTGTGTATTAATATGGCATGAAGAGCAACCAGTTTCTTGGAACAAGAAGTTATGTTGAACCCTTTCCCTCTGAGTAGTGGCTATACTCCATATAGCAATGGATTGATTTTTTGCTGATTGGTTTACTGTCAATAATTTATGGCTTGCTGAATTTACTTTCTTACCCTGGCTAAAGATACAGGTCAGATAAATTAGGTGGGCTTTTCTTTACCATCATCACCTGTTTCAAAAGAGCAGCTGTGAAATCTCTATGCCAGGTGGTGACATCCAAACATTCTCAAATGGTCTTCATACTGTTTGGCTATTTTAGTTTACTCTTGTCATTTGGAAATGGAAAACACAGTTTGTTGCTCACGTACCTCCTGTTTTTATCATAAATATATGAGCATGTTCACATCCTCTTTGCAACAGCAACATCTGTTCTTTATTCTTGCTCACACAAGGTGGTGTCTCTCATACATAAAAGTCCCTTGTATAATAGTTTAGACCTCCGAAATGGAAAGTTGCTGATTATGAGAAACATGATCTGTGCTACTTTTGTGGCATGTAATTCAATTTAATACAATTACTGTCAGAATAGATCTATGACTGCAATATGTATGCGTATCGTCCAGTCTTGTGAAGTGTCAGGGTTACTGAGCTTGATTAAAACGCCTAGTCTGGTTCAGCAGCACTTTGCCAAGCCCTGGGCTGTTATTTAGCTGTGTCTTAAAGAGGGAGAGAGAGGGAGAGAGAGGGAGAGAGAGGGAGAGAGAGAGGGAGAGAGAGAGAGAGAGAGAGAGAGAGAGGTCTAAGTGAAATGCCACTCATTGCAGGCAGTCCAGTGGCGAAGGTTAGTGCCTTGTCTGTGTAAGCTGAAGGATTGATGCATGATCCTGTCTACTGAAGAATTCAAAGTCCAAGGCCATCAGAGCGCTGGCCTATTACCGGACTGTCCTTCAGGACTTCTTAGCAGGGCCTGTCCTTTTGGGAACCTTCAAAGCCGCTGCAAGGACACAGTGTCTGGCGCGGTAAGCCATGGAGGGGGAGATTTACGCAGTGACCCGGCTTGGGCACAGGTGTCTGACTTCACGCACTGTGAGCGTGGGCCTCCCTGGACAGAGAGAGGGCAGCGGCCCCCAGTCCTGCTGTCACGCTGGCTGTGCACAGTGCATTTTCACTCTGTACAATTAACCAAACCTTGACATTTCCACTGTTTAAGAATGGAGGGCAAGGAGGTGGCTGGGATGAACGTATGCATCGAAAAAAGATTTGAGCTTTTAATATGAAGTTGGTTTTTTGTGCACAGATTGGCTAGCGCTATAAAAATACTAATAGTCAACTCACCATGTTTAAACTGAAGTTCAAACTGCAGTGGGTGTACAGATGAAATTGCCAGCAGTTAGATCTACACTCCATGAAGCGATTAGGGTTTGGGTTCCTCTTTACGTTCAAATCTGCTTCTCTTTTTGTACTTTAGAGGAGTTGGAGGAGGAAATCGTTGCTCACTGGTCCTGAGGATGTGAGCTCAACTCCTTCCTCCCGCATACATCACTGTTGTGACGAGGTTCGGGTAGACTGGGTCAGGCTTCCTGCAGGACTGGCATTTGAAGCCGCGTGTGCCGCGTGTGCAGAGGGGGGTTAAAGGGGGGCAGGGGCGGGGTGAACGGTGGGTGATGGAACGGCGCCGTTGCTGGGCAACAGTCAGGAGATGGCAGAGAGAAGATTTCTGTCCCTGGGACTTAGACCCGCATTCTGATTCATTTTGTACCTAAAAAACCACTAACCAGTTTATTAGAAGTAATAGCATCACAGGTCCAGTCACTAGCCACTTTATGCATTGGAGTATTACAGAAGTCTAGCCGTACTGTTTCAGACGCCTTCACCCCGCACTGGTCACTGGGTATTATTGGGGTGGACAGGATGCTGTCCCGTGCAGGACAGGACGTTGTCCTGCGTAGTGGAGCCAGCACTGGATATCTCCGTAGCTGTGGTGTGTCTTGGGGAGATGTGTACATAGGTAGCAACGTGCAGACGCCCTCCCCCAGTCTGTGGGCGGAGCCTCTCTTCAGGCAGCACAGCCAGTGATGGAGCAGAGCATGCTGTCTGACCTTGACCTCCTTGTTAGAGACACTTTTAAATAACAAAACAAGATCGAGTCACATGCCGCTCACTCCTGGCTGCCCACCGTGGGGTCGTTAATGATAACACATCAGTTTCAGCTTGGTCCTAAAAGGTTATAAGCAGTCTAACCCTGAACCCATTGGAACTCTTTCACTCTGCACAAGAACCCACAATTCATTGTGCCCTTTTGCAAGTTGCTTTTTCATTCAATACAAGCAGCGGTAGAAATTTCATGGACAAAATTCAACTTTTCTGGAGGTTTTTTTTCCCTTTTCCTATGCACTCAAGTATAAACAAAATCAATTAATTAACCTTGGCATGTGTAAATAGAACAGAGGCCCATTTGGTGATTACACTGCCCCATTAGCAGGTATTTGTTTCTCCCAGTCGCTGTAATAGCCGTGTGGCTCTGAGCCTAGCTGGGCTGCTCCACCATCGTCTCTATCGTCTCAGCCCAAGCTTATCCTGGAATCACGCTCCCTGGGCTGGCCCCTCCCCCCAAGGCTGGCCCCTCCTTCCCCTGAGGCTGGCCCCTCCCCTAAGGGAGGTCATAAAAGGAGGCGGGGCACGTGCTGCCGCTCCACTTGTGTGACTGTGTTTACATGCCTGCGTCTCCGAGGCTCCTCCTGCCCTCCAGTTGGGCTGGACCTTCATTCAGCGAGACGGGCTTGACCTAAATATACTCAAATGGGTTTAATAAGGTCAATGAGCAATTTGATTTGACAGCTTATTAATGCCTTTTTAGAAGGTGTTTATTGGGCAGGCTGGAGCTCAGCAGAGCCTCGGTCCACCTGGGCAGGTGCTGCGTCCTGAAGGACTAACTTGGTTCAGTAAAGCCAGTTTTATGGAGGAGCAACTTTTGTTGCTGAATCATTCGGCATCTCAGTGTTTTTCTGAGCAAAACTTTCTGCCTGTAGTTTATGTGCTTGGTCTTTTCAGTGCGTTGGAGTTTCGTCTCTGTTGACCCTTGTGTGTAGTCTGTGTGTCTGTGGAAACTTTTGGTGCCCTCCACTTAATATATTCACATGTAAACAACTGTCATTCACACAGCTATGCGCCACGATAACCACAGGGCAACGTCAGGGACCAGTGAGCCCACACGCTTGTGTGATACACACTCCCTATACCCACCGTCTCTTGGTTACTACGAGTGTAATACACCATGCACACCAGCCAAAGACACCGCGAGCTCCGCAGACGTTGTGACTAGGATCGATACGTCTGACCATCCGCCTGCTTGCGTTGCTTGGAAACCGGCTCTCGTATTACGAGGTTTGTGCACGTGCGCCGCACCGCCCCAGCCGCCGCGTCCGTGAGCTCGTGGGCGGGGAGACGGTGGGCGACCCCCCCCCCCATAGGGGGTCGGGAAGGCGGTCCCCTTGTGCAGAGCTGCAGTTAACAAGCAGCTCTCAGCACACTGGAGCAGAGGCGTCTGTACCCGGCCGGGGGCCGAAGCGTCACGTCCGTACGCGCCTGCCGCGGCCCCCAGACCCGTGGGGGGGGGGGCACTGGGACGGCTGCAGTAGGAGGTCCACCCACATTTGGCTCTGGGTCTGTTTAATTAATTCTAAAGCCTGATAAGGACTTCATGTGTCTGAGAGGAGAGCTCGCAGGGTTAATGAAGGTATAGAGGCTCCGTGTTCTTTTACCCCACTCTACCTCTTCTTTCTCTCTTCCCTTTTCTCTCATTCCCTCTTAGTGCTGCTCATCCCTCTCTCTCTCTCTCTCTCTCTCTCTCTCTCTCTCTCTCTCTCTCTCTCTCTCTCTCTCTCTCTCTCTCTCTCTCTCTCTCTCTCTCTCCTCTCCCCCCCCCCCCCCCCGTCGAGGTGCCTGATCAGACTATGCGCTGCTCTTCACATGCTCTCTTGCAAAAAAGAAAAAGACGAGTGAGAGAGAGAGAGGAGAGAGAGAGAGAGAGAGAGAGAGAGAGAGAGAGAGAGAGAGAGAGAGAGAGAGTGCGAGAGGAAAGTGGGTCACGGCGACCTATTTTTCTCACAGTTCACGGAGGCAGAGGGTGGCAGGGTTGTCGTCAGTCAGATGGGAAGCATCTCGATTGGGGGAGGCGGGGCTCAATTGTGAGGCGGGGCTCAATTGGGAGGAGGGGCTTGATATAGAGGTGGGGTCTTGGTTCCAGATGCATCCTCACAAAAGTGGGTCAGCTACCACGTGCAAATGTCTTTTCATATCACAGAGGAAGCTGCTAAGGATCCATATATTATAAACCTTCTATTGCACATGAAGGTCTCGCCCACACACACACACACACACACACACACACACAGGCCCTGCAGAAATTCATGGGCTTCTCAACCTGGGCTTAGACGCCAGCGATTAGCTGATCCTTTTTGGGAAGCTGTTCCATGGTCAGGTGCCCTTCAGGCAGGGCACAAGAGGAACAAAACAGATTCCGGCAGATTGGTACTTTATGATGATGTGAGAACTGGTCCTAGATCAGCCCCGAATGGCCCTGGATCTTCACATCTCATCTCAGCCCAGGCTGATTTATGCTCTTGAATTTCAGTGTTGCAGTTCAAGTTACGCTGTCAGGTTAGAAATGGCTTACGCTGCGGTATGCTGTGTTGGCGCCGTAAAATGCCTGCTGCATGTTGTTTGTAAATAAGAATTCAGTAATACACCACTGAGTAATACACCACTGAGTAATTACACCACTGCTGTTACCTTGTAACTATACCAATAATTACAGTGTGTTATACTAAGTAACTTGTCGGATACTGCACTGATATGTTTCCATTATGTAAGTAAGCACACAAGTTATACAATTTTGGTCTGTGTATTACATTGTGATTTATTGTGTAATTATTAACAGTAATATGAAACATTGATGGTTTCTTAAAATACCGTAAGTTAAATACATTTTAGTAGAAATAGCTAGTGACTTGGACAAAGATCACATAAAAGTATTCACAAACTTTTTCTTATAACTATGTTTTTGAAGGCTCCATTTTCCTTTATATGCCTGCCGGAATTCCTTTGACAGCGTTTTGTGACTGTTTTGTCCTGTGGTTTCCTTGAGTCAAGTGGTGTTTGCTACCATCTATAACATTCACAGAAACCAGGCATGAAGTCATGCTCCTTGAAATTTCCAAAGCGAAGTACGGCCAGACTTCGGTGCTGAACTGGCTGACGCCCAGAGATGCGTCCCAATCCCAAGTTTCACCTGGTTTCACTGCGGCACGCGGTTATGGCTTTAGAGGGTGGAGCCAATGCGCCCTTCACACACTAGACCAGCAGCAGCGGTTGGTGTTCACACTGACGGAACCTGAATGAGAAAGGTCCCGTAACCCACGCGGGACACTCATAATATTTACTGCCGTGCATGGGCACTTCAGATGGTATTAAACATAACGCATGAGCCCAGAGGGAGGGGGGTTATATGCTGAAAATTTAACATCTCGTGTTTTTGATTTTAATGGCCATTGGCCCAACAGGTTTGTGTTTGGGTTGTTATAGTCCACTCAACAATACTTCATTCTGTTTGTAGAAGCCCCTCGTGTTAATTGAGGCATCTGGTGCGCTTGCCTGGCCTCTGTCAGAGCGGGTGGAGAGAGCAGGGTGGAGAGACCCGATGCTACAGTTGCGTGGGTGCGAATGGGATACGTAACGGGATAAGGGTGGAGGTAAGGGCGGATGTACCTGGGTCCGCACCCTTCCGCGGGAGACGGAACAGATGGTTTCCAGCGGGCCCTGCCTCTCTGCCCACGCTCCCGTTTCAGAGGACGCTCCGCACATTTGCTCAGCGCTCCCAACCTTGGCGGCAGATCGAGTCTATGGAGGTTTTTCCGACGTGAAACACCTCGGGGACCTGGCTTGTAACTCCTTCACACATTTAGCAGTCTGAGGATGGACCATAAGGGGGAGCTGTTAGCACTCAAGTAGCTTTTGTGCGCATTACTGAAAGAAAGGAAACTGGTGGTATTCGGAGTCAATAACACTGCATGTCCTTGTTTTTGTTCCTGGGCAGAAGTATGAGGTGAGGTATCAGTGTTCAATACTCTTTGTTTGCATCTTAAGACTCCGGGTTTCCACCCTGCCAGTTGCACCGGCGCCATCCGGAATCACAGCCATCCTGCTCCTCTCTTCCCAACCCTAAATTAGTGGTTGATTTTTGCATTTGAGGTTAAAAATACATCGGTTGGACATTTTGAAATTGTGCCTGTATCTTGAAGTTCAATGGTCGGGTTAGAGATCCAGAGTTGCGATAATGCTCTACCCGCTGGGGCTCTGATAAGAGCGGCTGAGCAGATTGAAGGGAGGGAGAGAGAGAGAGAGAGGAGGGAGGGAGAGAGAGAGAGACGTTGGAGGAGATCTGAGATGTCTATCAGGCAGTGTGAAGGTTTTTGTCTTGCAGATCCAGTTCAAGGACTCCTGCAGGCGAGGCAGCCCACGCCGTGCCAGCCGCGCCGCTCAAGGTCGCCCTGTGACATTCAGGAACAACAGGAAATGGGGGAGGGGGGGGGGGGGTACTGTAAAATCCATCACCCCTCCCGCACACACACACACACACACACACACCCCATGCATACGGAAAAGCGGCTTTAACCCCCTCAGTGGCTCGGGGCGCTGGGTCCAGATTCTGCTGGGCTTGGTGCAGCAGAGAGAGTTTGTTTCTCAGGCTGTGATGAAGGGCTGCTTCTACCCTCTGGGTCTGGCTAAGCTGGAAGGAGCCAAGGAAGCTTTGTGTGTGTGTGAGTGTGTGTGAGTGTGTGTGAGTGTGTGTGAGTGTGTGTGAGTGTGTGTGAGTGTGTGTGAGTGTGTGTGAGTGTGTGTGAGTGTGTGTGTGTGTGTGTGTGTGTGTGTGTGTGTGTGTGTGAGTGTGAGTGTGAGTGTGTGTGTTGGGGGAAGGGTAAAGGAGCAGAAAGAGCTCTTAAAGTTATTTAAAGAGACAGCCATCCAAATTCATCCGCCGTGGAGGCCCTTCGCCAGCGGAGCTTTCTCGGCTGTCCAAACATTCTCTTTTTTGAACTCCTAAATCCAGTTTGTTTAATGACTACCACTTACGCTCCTGCCTCTCTCAGCTCAGCAGAGATTTTCTTCGGCAGTAGTATCACCCCACCATTGACGGATCTGGTGCTTTTTACAGTTTCTGTCTATCAGATTATGAGCAGTGTATGCATACAAAAGCTTCAGTCAGTCTGAGCAGAGAGTAGAGCCCAGCTCTGACCCGTGAAGCCAGACTGACCCACTTGGGCGTGAAGTTGAGCTCAGGTAGTTTGGGAGAGCGCGTCGTGAGCTTCCGCCACCTTTGACACGTCGGATCAGGACCGCCTTTCTCATGTCGGACTCGTGTCGGTCTTAGAAAACAGACTTGAAGAGGTAGAACTGTGAGTCGCTGCTCCACCGCCGCCTGTCAGAAGAGCCATGTTTGCACTTTTCCACGTTCTCCGCTCACTTGATCATACGTAGGTGCGGCGGAGACTAAGTGGTCGATGAGCTTCGCCACGAGGCCAGACCCGCTGGCCCGTAAATCTTCCCCAGGCTGCCGTTCCACTCATTTCCCTTTCAGTTTTCGCTGATCAGTTTCCCCATTACTCAAAACGGATGCATTCCTGAGATGATGAATTATCCGGTTCAACCAAATTTGTCATCGGTTGATATCTGCCGGACGCTCTAGAGAGTCAACGCCTCTCCTCGAAAGTTCCTCGTCGGCCGCCAACGCTCATGACGGCACGCCAAACTTCCACCGCTGCTGCAATTAGTATGGGCTGCGTGCACCTCGCATGGGACGCAGGGGTAATATCCACCATTATCTCCCACCTGAGGAACATGGAACGGCGGAAGAGAAATCGCTCTGCTTTTCCAGCATGTTGGCCTGCTCCTGCGTAATTTTAATTAAGAGTGGGGTAGATTACCAAGTCCGGTTTTGTGTAGATCTGATTAAAACTCGCGCAGCTAGCCTGCCCCGTGCCGCATAGCAGTGAGCCACTGTGACGGAGGAGGGAGATGGAGAAGGCGAGACCACGGGAGAGCAGTGGGAGATGGAGAAGGCGAGACCACGGGAGAGCAGTGGGAGATGGAGAAGGCGAGACCACGGGAGAGCAGTGGGAGATGGAGAAGGCGAGACCACGGGAGAGCAGTGGGAGATGGAGAAGGCGAGACCACGGGAGAGCAGTGGGAGATGGAGAAGGCGAGACCACGGGAGAGCAGTGGGAGATGGAGAAGGCGAGACCACGGGAGAGCAGTGGGAGATGGAGAAGGCGAGACCACGGGAGAGCAGTGGGAGATGGAGAAGGCGAGACCACGGGAGAGCAGTGGGAGATGGAGAAGGCGAGACCACGGGAGAGCAGTGGGAGATGGAGAAGGCGAGACCACGGGAGAGCAGTGGGAGATGGAGAAGGCGAGACCACGGGAGAGCAGTGGGAGATGGAGAAGGCGAGACCACGGGAGAGCAGTGGGAGATGGAGAAGGCGAGACCACGGGAGAGCAGTGGGAGATGGAGAAGGCGAGACCACGGGAGAGCAGTGGGAGATGGAGAAGGCGAGACCACGGGAGAGCAGTGGGAGATGGAGAAGGCGAGACCACGGGAGAGCAGTGGGAGATGGAGAAGGCGAGACCACGGGAGAGCAGTGGGAGATGGAGAAGGCGAGACCACGGGAGAGCAGTGGGAGATGGAGAAGGCGAGACCACGGGAGAGCAGTGGGAGATGGAGCGTGCTGCATAAATATTCCCTTGTCCTTGGGGAGACAAACATTCTCCATATTGGTCTTTTGTCAGATGAGTGCGTTACTCCCCCCCTGTTGATGGCTTGAGGGGGTGTGTGAATTGGAAAAGGCTGGGTGCAGGGGGCGGAGCTCTGGCCGGGGGCGGAGCTCTGGCCGGGGCGAAGGCACCGGCGTTGCCCCCGCCTGCCTCCCGCCGAGGCAGGGCAGGTGAGCACGTCACTGTAATTGGCACCTGCCGGCGTGCGCTGGCGTTTGGACGGGAGGACGGGCGTCCTGTGCTTTGCGCGACAGCTGCTTAATTGGGCATTCTCCCCTCGCAGTGCGGCCACTGACGAATAGCGGCGGATTACAGATGAGGGCACGCCGACCGGCACGACCTTCCCCGAGAGCTGTGATGGGGAGGGGCCCCGGGGGGAGGCCACGGGGGGAGGGGGTGTTCAGCTCCGCAGGGTCACCGGAGGATGAGGTCGTGAGAAGGTGGGGGCTCTGCCAGGTGGCAGATGACAGAGTGTCACATGACGATGGGCTGATGTCAGTATGTCAAGGGCGCCGCTGTCGGCAACTCTCCCTCTCTCTTTCTCTCTCTCTCTGTCTCTCTCTCCCTCTTTCTCTATGTGCCTCTCTCTTTATCATTTGTTCTGGGGGCATGTTCCAGTTTTATGGCTGCTGGCTGTCTTCACAACTCAGCCTAGAGATAGAACAGAAGATGGCAGTTTCCTGAGTATGGTGATTTTGAGTTCCTGCCCCCCCCCCCCCTCTCACTCTCTCTCCCTCCCCACCTCCTCCCTCACTCTCTCTCACTCTTTTTGTCTATCTCTCTATCATTCTGTCATTCTCTGACACCCTTCCCCCTTTTCCTCTGCTCTCCTCCCCCCAGCTGTGTGTGAGGTTGCCAAGGCGAGGTTGTGTCCCCTTGTTAGGAGCGATTAATGGCTCTCGTTATGTACATAATGAAATATTCCTGCTGATGTGAGAGGTGGGCTTGACTATCATCTCCACCACGGCTAGTCTCATTATTGCTGAGTGGGACAAACCCAGCTGTTAATACACACGTTTCCTCACGAGTGTCTCTACAGACGCTGAACCAGGGCTACATTTTGAATGGGATGCTTCTCAAACTGATCGCTTTTCACACAATACTTTAGATTAAATTGAATAAAAACTCAATATTCGTGTCAAAGTAGGATATTCTGATCAGATTCCGACTAGCTCTGTGGGATGTTGTGGCGTGGTTGTCCAGCACGCCCCGCTGCTGTCTGGGATACGTGCAGTCAGGCGTGAGTGCAAAGCTTCACATCAACTCTCCAATTTCCTGGCCAAGGTGTGCGTGCTGAATGCCTAATGAACGTCATCCTAATATACGCCGCCACCGTGCTGATGGAGAGTCTATAAGCTAGTTTGCCCATTAATGTCCATCACAGGAGCCAGCACAAAACAATCACTCACACACACACACATACACACCATCCCACACACACACATGCACACCATCCCACACACACACACACACACACACACACACACACACACACACACACACACACACACACACACACACACACACACACACACACACACATATTCTCTCACACATACTCACACACATACACACACACACACACACACACACCACCCCCCCCCCACACACACACCATACCTCAAACACACACATACACATGCTCACACACATACATACTCTCTCTCTCTCTCACACACATACTCTCTTTCTCACACACACACACACATTCTCTCACGCACACACACACACACACACACTCTCTCTCTCTCACACACACATACTCACACATACACCATCCCACACACACACACACACCATCACACACACACACACACCATACCTCAAACACACACATACTCTCACTCACATACACATGCTCACACACACACACATATTCACACACTCCTACATACACTCTTACACACAGTCACTCACAAACACATACTCACTCACTCGTTCACACACACACACTCACTCTCTCTCTCTCTCTCTCTCTGACATACAATCTGCCACAGCCTGACTGTATTGAAGAGTTGCACATAGAGAGGCAGGGTTGTGCGTGCGTGTGTGCCTGCGCGTGTGTGTGTGTGTGTGTGTGTGTGTGTGTGTGTGTGTGTGGGTTTTGAGGTGGATTGCTACCAGTGCTCTTAGACGCATTTCTATCCGTCAAGATAAAATGGCACGAGTTGTAAAATGTGATGAATTAGTTTACTCGGGTGGCTCACCTCCACTATCCCCTTGAGTAAGTACGTGTGTGTGTGTGTGCATGTGTGTGCATTTGTGTGTGTTTACGCTTGCGTGTGTGCACGCTTGCATGCCTGTAATGTGTATAGGTGCTTGTGTTTATAGACTGTGGCAGGAAGGTGTCTGGGTTAGTGTGGATTTAACAGTTTAGCTGTGACCTTGTTGCGCTCGCCGCTTCCCGGTGTCTGAACCACACGGCGAGTCCGACGAGTCGTCTGATCCGCTGGCCTTGATTAGTGGCAGCACTTATCTGGGTGTGAGACGGCACGCCCTCCGGTACCAGGGGCTGGGGTCTGGGCCACTGCCCATATCCTGGCATGGCACCGCACACCAGCACCAGTAAGGTGAGGGGGCGTGGGGCGGTAGATAAGTGGGAGGTGTGTGTGTGTGTGTGTGTGTGTGTGTGTGTGTGTGTGTGTTACAGACAGGGTGTCATTAGTATTCTGCAGAAGCCTCCTTGTCAGAAGAGGAAATTGATTAACACACTTGTACCTGTATCTGCACATGCAGCTTTGGAGGGGAAGGTTTGTGTCCGCCACCCTCGCGTGGTTCAGTCAGTGAAGGAGGGAGCTCATGTTACATACGAGTCCATGGTTTGCTTCCAGTGTGCCGTAGTGTCATAGTGGCGCAGGGCCTGCTAGTGGAGCTTAATTTTCAGGCCTAAGGGTGGATTGGGGACATGTGTGAGGAAGAGAGGGCAGGAGTGAGTCTCACGCTCCAATCCAGTGACGCACACACGCTCACCTGCATAGTCTCAGATGAAGTCTAAAGTCATATCTTCTGTGGTTAGAGTAAAAGTGTGTGTGTAAATCTCAGATAATGTCTAGAGGAGTCTGAGTTCCTGTGAGAAGAGATGGAGTGTGGGAAAGCAGTAATCACATTTCGGAGGCATTCCGGGCATTTTGATTGGCTCTTGCTCAGTTCCATGGCTGCCAGCTGGACGGATCCAACCTGAGTCTTCAGAAGGTTACACATAATCATTTTATCTTTTAATAGGTTAAGTGCACTTAATTGATTAAAGACATACATTATGCTCCTATACCATAGTATGATCATGTTCGTAGATGACTCTGCTAATGGATCCAGGGTCATTTGAACTTTGTTCAGGAGTCGGGTCTGTCTATCCTCTATTAATCTTAAGGATTTTCAAGTGTATTCAAGATGTGTTCTCAGCTTAGCCACAACACATACATTATGCTATAAATCAAACTTTGACTCGTATCACTGGCATTTAAAGAAAAAAACATTGTTGTGCAGTCAGGCATACATAACCCCAGTGATCAGCCTTGACTTTCTTTAGTTTCAACGAAAACTTTTGAAGGCGATTTGTCATCTGGAATGCACATGTTCCTTAAGTCCCTTGCAGTGGAAAGCAAGACTGGTGTGAGTGTTGCCCTGCTGGTGTTTGGCTGCCCTGCTGGTGTTTGGCTGCCCTGCTGGTGTTTGGCTGCCCTGCTGGTGTTTGGCTGCCCTGCTGGTGTTTGGCTGCCCTGCTGGTGTTTGGTTGCCCTGCTGGTGTGAGTGTTGCCCTGCTGGTGTGAGTGTTGCCCTGCTGGTGTGAGTGTTGCCCTGCTGGTGTGAGTGTTGCCCTGCTGGTGTGAGTCTTGCCCTGCTGGTGTGAGTCTTGCCCTGCTGGTGTGAGTCTTGCCCTGCTGGTGTGAGTCTTGCCCTGCTGGTGTGAGTCTTGCCCTGCTGGTGTTGAGCTGCCCTGCCCCAACACGCTGCTGTTTGGATGGACTTTGCACTGCAGAAGTCACTTGTACTTCCAGACCGCACAGCAGAGTGATTTATCCCTGTTTTATTCACAATGCCCCGTACATGGGGAGGAGGCAGGCTGAGGTGGAGAAGAGAGGTGGAGAGAGAACGCAGCTCTGGTTGCTGTGAATGTGGGTTACGCTGATACAAACTTGGGTTGGGCTTCTGGCCTGTAATTGGCAGTAACGAACAGAGGGCTCAGGAAATCAGGAATGTGTGTGTGTCTTGTGTCTTGTGTGTTGTGTGTGTGTGTGTGTGTGTGTGTGTGTGTGTGTGTGTCATTCAGTCATGCCTCTTTAGAATTAGGTCACAGCAGCCTTCTGGGACGTTGTTTTGATGTTGGCTTGTTTGTATCGACTGCATGCTTTGAGATTTGAGATGCTTGGTCATCGTTCCTGGCCGCACAAGTTCATTTGTATATGTTTGTGAGTACAGCGGAGGACCCGGCCTTTACTAAAAAAGCAACAAAGCCTTTGTTTAATTTAATCTGCCAGAACCACATCAATGCTACCGCTACTTCCGCTAGCATAATCTAAAAGTGTCTCGCCTTGGGTTCCTCCTTCAGACGCCTTTAACCTTGACTCACCTTTTAATGTCGTGCACGCAGCTGCCAGCCCCGCATTTGATATTAGTGTTATAGGCGAGCAGGGCCGTGTTGTCACTCTTTATTAGCACTGAGAGGCTCTCATGGACACCAGCTGTTGCGTCAGGACGAGGAGCCGCGGCCAAGTGGATGATGTTGACTTTCCGCCGCAGCTCTGTTGCCTGTTTCTTTAATCACACATTTGAAATGGCTTAAATGGATTACAATTTCTGACAATGGAGTCGTAAATCCCGAACGTCATGTGTGAGAACGACGGTAGATTGGCCGTTGGATATCCAATCCCTGACATTTGCATCAGGTCCAACCTTTGTGGTGCAGTCCATTTTCTCCCCACCTCCTGGCTGGAGATTGCCTCTCAGCCGCTGATAATGTTGTGACCTTCCTGTTTGCGGTGTCTGGGGCGAGCGAGGAGAGGTGCCCTGCCATGATGAAGCACTCACACCAGCACGCCGCTGCTTTCTCGCCACTGGCGAGCAAAATCACTTAAAATGCTGTTGGGTGTTATTGGTTGACATTGTCAGAGATAATGGATAATTACTTGGAGGCCAGTAAGTCAGAAGGAAATGGGGAGGGAGAGAAAGACAGAGGGAGAGAGAGAGAGAGATGGGAGAGAAAGACGGAGGGAGAGATAGAGAGGGGGAGAGATTGGGGCTCTTTTGCTTTTTATGTTCAGCAGGGTGGCACATGAAGCACAAGGGCAGGATGGATTTACAGGTGTGAAAGGTCACACCACGATGTCCAGTATTACTCATGTTTCCCATTGAATTCCACCTTGTCCTAATTGGCTCTGTCTTGGGGCAAGCAGGAATATCCATGCAGCGCCCTGCACATGCCCATGTGCACCCCATCCCAGCAGCCCACCCCATGAGTAAATACACACACACCTTCACGTATTGTATCTCTGTAATCTGTTGTATATCCCTGTGTCTGCTTTGCACCATTTGGTTTGTCTCCCTTTGTAAAGCCACACTGAATACAAAAATCTTGCTTTTATTGGCCTGCAACATTATTGCTTTACAGACTCAATCCTTCCTTTAGGATAGTAGGAGATGTATTCGGAGACATGGCTGCTGTCTCAGCACTTAATGATGGCCCGTACTCAAAAAATCCAGTATTTTGTTGTTGCAGTGTTGGACTTATTTGGGCTAGCTTTTCTGATCTAGTGAAATTTGCATATTTAAATATGTGCAATTGTAACCGGTAACATGCGACAGCCAAGGTTTACTAAGGCAAGCCTGGTGTGTCTGATCAGCTAGCCCTGTGAGCTGCACAGGAATGGCATATTTCTTTCTGGCATCTCTGGTTTGCTTTCCTGATCAGAACTGTGGTGGTGTCCGGGGGTCATAATCAAGCTCCTTTTCTTGTGAGCTCTGAACCCATTATTCCGCTCCCAAAGGCCACGACAGCTTGAAGGATAAGACAGAGTCTCTGGCAACTGAATGACACTTGGGGGGGCACTGGGGGGCACCCTGTATTAATTAACCTTTGCGGCTGTGGCCCTGGCAGTGTGGTGCGAGCGCTGCTAGTGCAGTCCATGCTGACAGGGTTCGCGCCCGGGGCTGGCAAGCACGTGTGCACGGACGGTGTCGTGCTATTTGACAGAGCCTGAGCTCTGATGCTGTAGCCCTGTAGAGCCTATGACAGGTGCACTGCCCCCCACACCCCCCCAAACACACACAGACCCTTTTACACCTGTCAGCCTGGCCAAGCAGAGACTGATGACAGCAAGCTTCAACCCGAAGGGGCTTTAGTTCCTTTAGTGCCAGACCAGGCCACGTTGGCACTGAACTGGTGTTTGGTAACATGTTGGAAAGCACCTGCTGCTTCTAATCTCCAAAAGCCTGTTTGACTTAATTCCACTTGAGTTACATCACTGTCTTTTTCTTGCTTGTTAAAACAAGCTCTCGGCCATAACTCACCTTGCTCCTGCAAGATGTCTCGTGCATGGGCATCAGGCCTCTTTAGGCAGGGCTTCCTCACCGTGTCGAGAGGGCACGTGTGGAGGAGCGGGGTAGCTGTATCTCATGGGCTCCAGCTGCCTGTGGCGTCAGGTGTGTGCGCCGTGTGTGTTGTCTCGGCGTGACGGCGGCTTCGGAGGGAAGTGTCTGCTGAGGCAGAGGGGCTCTGACCTCTCTGTTTATCTCCTAGCTGCACCATCAAGCACGAGATAGGAGGCGGGGCGGGGGAGGGGTCGGGTCTCTCGCCTCGGGTCGTCACGGTGCTGTCAGGCACAACGCACGACTGGGCTGGTCCAGTCTCCACAGAGACGGATCTCACTAAGCGCAGCTGCCGACTGAAACAAAGTTCACGCTCCCCGGTGCGTATCGTCGTGGTGATATGAAGCCAAAGAAATCAAACAGCACGGAGCCTCTTTGCACTCTTCATAATTCTACAGTGCGGAGTCTCATGATCCACCAAACAGGCTGTTGCTGATCTGACGGCTTTGGCTGCATCCGCATCACACTGCACCGAGTTAGAGGAAGTTCCAACCCCGCCCTCCCGATCCAGGTCCGGCCCCCGAGCCAAAATCCCAGCCTTTCTCGAATGCAAAAATGGACTGCGGCATGTCACAGAGGAAAGAGTCTGGGCCGTCTGGGCCGTGTCTCGAGTGCGTGTGTTGGGATAATCCTCGGGAAGCATTAGCTGCAGGTGGGAAGGGAGACGTGCTGCTGGCCTTCACGCGTGAGAGCACGCAGGGACACGTTTGTGGAGATGCTTCCTGCTGGGTGTCAACAGTGTGATACACCTACGCAGAGAGGGGGACCAAGAAATAATGACGTTTTACATATGTAGTTAATGTACAGCCCCCTCATGACTGTTTCAGTCATTTCTGCATTGTGGTCTCTGTTGGCAAATCGCTTACAGTCTACAACGTGAATTCTTTGGTAATATTGTCAAACAACCAAACATAAACAGGTAAATAAATAAGAGTCAACTGCAGTGGAAATTGACCATTTTCAAATAATTTGTAATGTTATCTTTAGGGTTTTTTATGTTTGGGTTGTGTGTATTGTGTTTTTTTTTTTTTTTAAGAAGGAAGCTCAAAAGGATGTGTATTGAACTTAACCAGAATGTGTAGTGTGTAACGGAACTGTCTAAAACAGAACGAGATCTTGAGTTCAGTCATTTGCTGCCATGTAGAGCTATGAGAGATGTGACTCATGCTGTGCCCCCCTCCCCACTGCAGGTCCCCGTGTGGTCCGACCTCGGCTCAGGAGAGTGGAGAGACGACACGGAGCCGCCCCAGTCCCGCCCCCTGGGGACTCGCGCCACACATCCCAGGCATCCGGTGGCATGGGAGGCTGGTGCTGGGCAGTGGAGAGTCCTGCTGAGTCCTCTCTGCCTGCACTGCACAGCCTGTTCCAAACCCGTGGGACTCCTCTCGTCACAGGAACAAAAGGAATGCCAGCCGGGAGATGGCATTTCTAACGCCCCATGCTGCTGAGTGTAAAACTTTGTAGAGGAAGTACCCGGTACCCCCGCCCCTCTGTACACAGGAGTTTTCTACGCCCTTCATCCATGGCCCAGCAGTCAGAAAGACATTTTCAGTAGTTGTCAACAATCACACAAGGGGAGCTGCTATTGAACATGACTCATGGGGAGGAGCCCTGCCCTGAGACACAACAGGATTCAGCTGTTTTAACTTATCTGGAAGGTTTACTAATGCATCCGGTTGCATCTGGGCCTGGTGCCACAGCAACAGGTAGATTATCAGGCGCTGGCAACGGCCATGGGGAGCTGGGGGGTCGGGGGGCCGGAGACGTGCGGCTGCCCGAGCACAGCTGCAGCTCACTGGAGAAAGGCGGTGGTCCTGCGGCTGGCTCCCAGCACCTGAAGAAGGTGCGGCTGCTTGGTTCAGGAGCCTGGGGTAAGGTGGACGCGCAGAACAAAGCCCCTCCGGTTCTGGAGGTGAATGGACAGGGAGGGGATCATCGCCAAGCGGCCACGGAGGGCACAGCGGCGGGCGAGAGCACCCTGCTGGCCTCCCTGCTCCAGTCCTTCAGCTCGCGCTTGCAGACGGTGGCCATGTCACAGTGTGTCCCTCAGGGACAGGAACGGCTCGACGGGGAGGGCGGCGAGGGCGTGCCAACCAGCCAGCAACCTTTCCCAGGCTACTGCACAGCTTCCAGCCGCCTCAGGGGCCTGATGCGGAGGAACAAGCAGCCGGGCCCTGACGCCACACCTTACAGCCGCCGCCGAGACCGCCGGTCTGACTCTCCTCGATCCTCACGGGGTGCGGCCGCTGAGGCGGTGTCCTGCGCTGAGCGACTAAAGGCGGTGGCCAGCCTAGTGAAGAACAGGCCCAGTCCCGCCCCCTCCCCTAAGCCCAGTGCAGCCTGCAGTCAGCTCGCCCTGCTGCTCTCCAGTGAGGCCCATCTGCAGGAGTACTCCCGAGAGCAGGCCTTAAAAGCACAATTGTCAGGCCGACTAGCCAGCGAGCGTTTGGCGGCCATGGCTACAATGCAGACTAATGAACACAGACCCCCCAGTGTGGGGGAGTCGAGGATCGCTCCAGACATGCTCAGCTCCTTCAACGCCCTAAATGGAACGCTGCCCTCCCCAACGTCGAGTTCCACCAAGAGGAGCCCATCCCTGACCATAGGGCAGAGCGCATCAGATGGCTCCCCCCAGCCTGTCCTGCACCCCGGGAAAGAGAAACGCCCATTTGACAGGCACGGCGGGAGGCCTCCACAGACCTGCAGCAGCCTGCTCCTGCTCCTGCTTAACAACCACAACTCCCAGAAGCCCCTCACCAAGAACGGCCACCTGGACGACGAGGGTGCCACGCCGCCCAGTCGGGCTTCTTCCCGTCGCTCCGACAGTGATTGCTCCAACCTGGAGAACAGCTTGACCAAAGACGGCAGTGATGTTGAGAGCTGCTACTCCAGCTGCTCCCCTATTGACCTCTCCGTCAGGAGCAGGGGTTCTAGCCAAAAATCAGAAGAGCCCTCCTCCGCCTCAGCGTCTTTGGATAAGTTCACAGAGACACTTCTAAACAAGTGGAAGCCGGAGACTCCTGGGCCAAAGGTCCCTGAGGCGATGGAGCTGGAAACGAGCCCGAACGAAACATCACTTCACAAGGTCACCCTCATGCAGCTACTGCTGGACCGCAGAAATAACGAGAAGGTAAACACAGTTGGGGATAATCCAGATTTACAGCATGACGCAACCCTTAGCACCGTGCCTGCAGGCCCTTTTAAACAGCTCAGCGCGTTGGCAGAGAGCAGGACCGAGCACCCTCTGGAGCGGCTGCGGGCTGGAGGTGTGTCCACATCAGTCCTCACTGCAGACACAAGCAGCAATCCTTCTCCTTTCTCTTATTCATCCCCCTTTGGGCAGTCCAGTCCCCTGGACCTGTGTAAGTCTAAACACCACCCAAGGGAAAAAGTGGTCGAGTCCACCTTCAGTGCCAGTAAGCTACTACAGAATCTGGCTCAGTGTGGATTACAGAATCCATCCCCCTCACCACCTCTGCAAGCCAGCAGGCCGCCAAGTAAAAGGCAAAGCCCCGAACTTGAGTTAGACAGACCTCAGACTCTTCTGGACAGACTAGTTGCTCCAGTCAGGAACAAAACTCCTTTATTTGAACCACCCCCTGCCACTTTCGCACCGTTTGGGCGAGAGCGGTCACCTCCGGCATCTGCACAAATCGAGAACCTCCTGGAGAGGCGCACCATACTGCAGCTGCTGCTGGGCACCGCCTCCCACAAGGAGAAACCCGTGGGGAGGAGGAGCGTGGAGGCAGCCACCGGTGCCTCTGAAAATCCATCGGGGGCCCCCGTCATCTGGGATGACTCAAATGGACCTTTGCCAAACGTTAGGATCAAAACCGAGCCGGCCGAGGAGACTCTTCTCTCCGACAGCTCAGATGATGGAGGACGCCGCCGGAGGTGGGGATGCGAGAGACACCGCGCCCTTGCGGAAGCACACGATGCCATTAAAGCCGAGGGCTGCCCTGCAGATGCTGCGGCCAAATATGGCCTATTGAGCCAGCTGTTGAAACAGCAGAGCGCTACCTGTCACTTGAGCCCTCACAAGGAGCCACCCGTGAGCACAGTGAAAGAGGAGCAGCAAGATTATCAGGGAGCGCTCCCTAAAAAGAGAAGACTGTGCTTGGAGCTGGCTGAGCACCTCAGCAGCGAATTGTGCCAGAGACCCCTGGATACTGTGAATGAGCGTCTGGTGTCTGGAGCCCTGGAGGAACACAATAGCATGAGGCTACTAAGCCCGAAAGAAGAGGACTCTTTCATAAAGTGTCCTGCAAGTAAAGCTCCCCCGAGAGAGAGCCAGGGCTTCAATGTTTTGAAGCAGCTCCTTCTGTCTGACAACTGTCTGAAGGAGCTGTCTCAGCCCCGGGGGGCCGCCAGCCCTTTTCTCCCACAAGTGAACTGCAAAGCCAATGGGAACTTTAGTCAGTTCAGTTACAATCCTGAACCCATGAACTTGCCATGGTTTCCCCAGACTCTTAACTCAGGGCCCAGTAATCTTCAGACACTATCGTCCCCATTGGGAAACAGCTCCCAGGGATCGCCCTGGCCTAAAGGTTCCCCTAAACCCAGCCCCACTTGTGTGAAAACAGAGACCGAAAGCTCTCCGAGGTGGGCTGCTGGCTCTGAGGGGAAATGTGAATCCAGCCCACATTCTCCACCCCTCACGAGGTCTAATCCTATATTATACTACATGCTTCAGAGGGGGAGTGCTAGCCTCAGAAAGGGGATGGAGGATCTCGGGCAGAGGACACACTGTGGGGTTACTGTCAAAGAAGAACCATGTACTGATGCCAGGTACCACGAGCACAGAGAGAGTGTTCACAGCTCTCCGATCCACAGCGGGAGACACAGCAACAGTGGTGAGCATCTCAGTGGCTCATTAAAAAAATCATAAATCTGAACTGCCAAAGAATAATGTTTCAGAAATAAGTGAAAGTTACTTTATTGATATAATTTTATTTTTTTTGTTTGCTTTAGATTTGTTTATTATTTTGTAATTAAAAGTGAACTCTGTGATTTTGACCACGCAAGTTTATCCAAAGCGTTTGAGATCTGAAACCGATATTAACTTGTTTAATTTTTTCCATTTTTGTCTGACATAGTGCTTTTCACATTCATACCATACAGTGAGATGATTTATCATGTTGATGCCAAATTGGGATGTTACATGTTTTAGCTTTAGCATTGTCTGCTAACGACAGTCCGTTTCATTTTTTTGAATGCATTTATCCTTTGACCAAAGTGTGTGTGTTTATATAAGTCATGGTTTGTTTGTTTGTTTGTTTGTTTTTTTTTTGGGGGGGGGGGGGGTTGTTTGTTTGGCCTGCATGCTACGAATCTATCAATCTTTTCTTCTTCTATATATATAAAACATTTATGAAGTACATCCTATTGTGTTTATTATTGATGACTCCAAAATTGTTACTGCTAGATTTATTTTGTATTTATTTGTATCTAAATCTGGACACTTCCCTGTTTTTTGAGGTGATCTAAATTATATGAAAAGCACAATGCTATATCAGAAGCATTTGGCATTTGAACGTAATGTCGCTAAGAGACCAGCAAAAGGTAACTGATTTTTATAACCTGTTTGGCGCCTTTATTCCTGATCTAACTGAGATAACTAATTGATTGTGCCACAAAATCTCTCTTAGAATCCATGAGGAATGATGCAAAGGTTTTATATGTGATGATATTGCTGGTAAAATTAACTCACTTGTAAGCTATGTCAAATTAACAGTGCTTTAATATTTTTTCATCAGGAATGAATCTCGATGTCGTTTGGTGTTTATGGCATGGATACAGAAATTCAAGTGTAATATTTTTAGCTGTCAAAGTATCTTTTTACAGTTTTGTATCATCCATTGTTTTGTACTTTATATACATGTATGTAGCATTTCACAAGCTTATGATGTCAGCTATGACACTTTTAAAAGTTGATATCCCCCCCCCCACCCCCCCCCCCCAAGATGTGAGTAGATGTTTATATATATATATATATATATATATATATATATATATATATATATATATATATATATATATATATATATATATATATATATATATATATATATATGGGAACATTGCGGTCAATATACAAGGGTATAGTATCATGTGAACCTAACAGTCAACTGTGAAAGGCAACTGTAGTGATTTATATTATTTACAGGATAACTTGCAACTCTCATTTTCTTTCCTGGACCCTTACACCCAGAATATGTTCAGTCTTAAGCTTTTCCTCTGTGTAATGGGCACATTTTGACATTTGTGTAAATAGTGCTTTCATGATGAAAGATTACTATTTTGTATTGTTTAAAAGAATAGTTTTTATTGTCCCGGATTGTAAATATCATATCTGTGTAATAATGTAATATAATTACAGAGGAAAACCTACTTGTTTTTATAATTGTCCCTTTTTAAATTTTCTTTTTGCATGTGTCTGTATGTTGTGAGCTAATGATGATCTGTCCTGCGCCTGTGTTATGTCTAATCTACACTTTTATCCACTGCATGCTGAAGAATGGCCATGCCCACATATCCGTACTGGAAATGGGGACACTAGGATGCTTCTGAATCACCGATAAATTATATTTAAAACATCACTAGTGCAGCCATCACTAGTGCAAACGATGGAGATGTGGACCACCAACATCTGCCTGATTTCCTTTGGCTTCATATGACATCCTGTTCTGTCAGTGTTTCACCCCGTGTTTGGAGTTCAGAGCCACTGGGCGACTCGCACCACACACCACAAAACTAGTCAAAGGAAGGAGAAAAGAAAAGCATTTGTAGCAAAAATCTTTCATCTATATCTTTGTGACAACCATGTTTTACATTTTTATGTTTTCTTTTCTGGTGTTTATTTGCACTGATATAAATAAAATATTGAATTGCTCAAAAGTTTTTATCTGTTGGTTGTCTGAGATGTTTCTCGGAGATCAGAACTTGTGTACCTACAGTATATTGAAAAAGGCATGTGTTTGCATAAAGAAATCGGGGGCATGCATATTTGTACAATAATTTTGATATGGAAGTCCGATGAATAAGGGAGACAGAAAGAGAATACTGATTTAGTTATACCATTTAACTGATTAAACTATATGGTTCAGGCAGACTCTACTGACCAATCAGGAGTGGAGAAACTCAGTAAAACAAAAATAATTCATCAGTTTGCTGAAAGTGCTACCTGGCTACATGCCACCCGTTGTCGAATCTCATCAAAGGTCTCACCAAGACAGCCATCTGCATCCATCATGTCCATCTTACACCATGTACATGATCTTGTTTCCTTGTGAAACTGGAGGGTGTGTGTGCAGTAACGTAAATGTTTGGTTCAGACCACAACAATACCAGGAAAGAGACAGCAAACTGCATTTGGAAAGTTGTTTATATGCAGTTCAAAGAATCCAAGAGTCATTGGACTTGCGTAATAAGCAGTGAATTGTGTAATGATTGTTTGACATGGATATTGTTTTACCATATGTTTCCTTTTAGTTAGTAAAAATGTTTAAATCAATACAACAAAGTATAAATCAATGCACTTCTTTGTTTAAGTGCCCCACCAAATATTTGCATATATATATATATAATATAATAATATAAAATATATTTTATAGATCATTGTAACCTGGTGCTCATGGATAAAAATAGAACTTGAAAAATGATTTTGTTTTCATTTAGGGAATTGTTGAATGGTTCATATCTGAATCCAGTTTTTTTCTCCGCACACCACAACTGTGAGAGTGCTTAACCCCCCCCCCCTTAATCCTTTAATGAGTTCCCCTTCCTCCAACTAGGCTCAACTTCAAATAACCTTTCCTCTCTGTGCACTTCTCCATCCTTAGATTGTTATCATGCACGACCTGCCAATAACCTCTTATTTCCTTTGGCTTAGGAACAGAGAAAAGAGGCCAGGCACAAGTCACAGGTTTAAGGCAGGACCCGCATGTCAAGCCCCACAATAACCTGTTTGTCTGCCTCCTCCTTTGATAACTGGGCTTCTGCTGGTAGACGGTGAGTCTGGAGGCAGCTCAGGGCTTTACTTTGCCATTGAAGTCAATGCGGCTGAGTGCCTTGGCATGAAGATTTTAGGTGGCTCCGTGACGTTGGGACCTTGTACGTTTAAGCGTGGTCACTTACCCAGGTCAATGTTTAACTTTGCCTCATCACAGCCCTCAGCTGCTGTTTCAGAAAACACTCGCAGAAAGGTGTGTAATTGCCTTTTATGGGTGGTTTGGCATGACGGCTGTCACAAATGAGCGTCAAGGATGAATCACTAGAACAACAGCCTTTCCTTACACTGCAGGCACAAAGGCAGGTTAAGACGGGTGAGTTTTACAAAGCGCCACTGGATCTGTACACGTCCGTTTGAAAAAATAAAAGTAAGGACGTCAACTTTTATTTCAGATTTCTCACGATTCCAGTATGAAGCAAATGTACTTTTTTTCTTTTTTTTTATTACTATTTCCCTCACAACCTTTCGCCAGTTCCCTCTTGGATTTGCTTCTTGAAGCAAATGCCGGAGCCTCAGGGGTCTTAACCTTTGCCTTCCCATGACCTCTCCAAGCTGAGTGTAGATCAGCAGTTGTCCTGCAGCTGTACACCCCATGTCTATCAGCACCCCATGTCTACCCCCCCCCCCCCCCCCCCCCATTTAAAGGCCACCATCAGTATGACAGCAGACAGAAGTAATCTACTTTTCTTTTTATTAACACGGTATGGCCTTTCGGTCACGTCAACCCAGAGGACCAAACTGTGCATTAACCTCATGTCTTGGATGATTAGTTAAACAGTTTAAAATTGATTCACACTTAGAGTTTTCATTTAAGTTGGAAATTGGGTCAGACCAAGATAAATAATAGCAGTAAAAGGAACGCCGATAAGCAGAGGATTCTTAATTCACTAACTCCATAATCATCACCTTTGATGGATTCACCGACACTGTATAAATGGAAAAAAACACAATGTGCAAATAAATATGCATCATCTGGTATTTCCTCGTATTAACGGCATCGAAATACATCAAACTGTATTTATTGCATTTCATGAACTATTAAAGTTGTGTCCAGAGGTATTAATAATGTAATTGTATGTGGTTTTAAATAAGTCCTTCAGTGTATGACCACCAGTGAGCCGTGGGTCATGTACTTTCAGAGTAAACATTTCCACAAACCTCTCAAATGTGAGACGGTTCAGTGTCAACCAATCTTACACAGACCAGATTGAGATTAAAACTTGGTGGCTCTGAAATGGGGGGTCAGGGAGAGGACATACCAAACATATTTGTGTTGTGTTCAATAAGATTCATGCCTATTCCCACAGGTAACAGAAGTAGACTTTACACAGCCCAATACATCAGAATGACCCTTAAATAACCTCTGTATAACAGTTCAGATATATGCCACCAGGCCTGGGAGAGACATTAATGGGGTGATATGGGTACTTTAGATGCCTGGATACTTTTCAGATGGACAGGTCCTCTTCACTGCAAAATGGCTGTAATGATTCAGTTATTTTGACAGTAGTGCCTCATTTTACCAAAATGACTGATATTGGGCCTCGACAGCCTCAGGTCTCTGCTGTAACCCAGTATGAAAACCCTTTAGGCAGGAGTGAAAGTTCATATGGTCTGACTGGAAATGTTAGGTCAGGTGGTCCTTATGCCACGACCCAGTGAACAAACACGCGAAGCCTACCTGTCTCTTAGCCAAGTCCATCTAGCCTGGTTTGGTTCATGCATTCTCTAGTCAACACATAAAATCAACACATAGCACATGGTCACATCTAAATGAAGATTAAGGTGCAACCGGTGTGAAGTCATTTGTAAACAAAGTTAGCCTTTGAATTCAAACTACAGCCAATCATTATTTTTGCTCTAAGTCTTTATCTTTGTGAGTTCATTAATTACAGGGAAATTATTTCAAAAATACTTGTTTTGTATTGACTATGATCAGAACCACTGAGCTCTCCTTCATTTAACTCCATAACTTCTGTAATTTTTTTATTATAACAATATTCAATTATTTTACTATAATAATCTAATTGCAAATATTCTGAATTTTTCCTACATCTTTATGTTGACCTTGACCCAAGAGTTTAGACCCAACAGTGTCTGCAAAATGTTTTCCCAGAACAATGAGCTAATTTTGTGTATGATGGGTGTGTCAGTTCCAGTAATACTGCAGGACTATTAGGCCAAAGACATCAGCGGAGAATTTGACACCTTCAAAACACTATGGGTTAGGGTTAGGATTAGTGTTAGGGATAGTGTTCGGGGTCAGTGTTAGTGTTAAAACACAGTGACCCCAGCCATGTCTGCTAGACACAGCTACAGCATGAAATACAGCTTCCCTGTTCTTGGTATTATAAATGTTTGAGCTTTACTCATTTAAAGGAACTTTTAGAAAAGCTACACTGGAAAGAAATGTACAGTCACACTCTGGTGACAGTGTAATCAAAAGTAAACATTTGCTAAAATCTTAAATAACAGCTACTTCTAATGACAATCTGAAAGTGACCTTGATACTGTCTGGGCTTCCTTTGAAACAGTTCTCTTATCTGAAGAGAGACATGCTATATACTACAGTTCCATCTGGATAAATGAGAAAGACATCAATAAATCATGGAGAATCTGATTCATGCCTTTAATAGAAAAGTCTGTCATAATCAAACGTGTTTATGCTTTAGACAGAGCAAGAGAAGAGTCACTGCGTGAACGGTAGCTCCACCGTTGACTCAAAGGACATGACCTTACTTACAAACAATATAGTGTTACATATATCCTATATTGTACCTGACAAATAAAAGGGTTACGCAACTCCTTCGCTTGTGAAACTATTGTGAAAGATCGCCACCTGCTGGTCTGCCTAGTCCATTCGCGTTTTTATTTTGTCCAGGTCTATAACGCAGGAATATTTCTGTGGCCTTTATCTCTGCATGATGCCGAGCTCATAAAACAGAATAATAAACATATCAAAGTATTTCAAAGCAAAGCAATTTGCTATGTAGAGCTGACGTCAAAACTACACTGACATTTCCCAACAGTCTTGTTTGCTGTAATGCTATTTTATCATTAATGTGAAAACAAAGGTCTAATGGCAGTTTTGCTGAGACCTTTTTGACATCTCGAGTCCAGGAAACAGCACTCTGAAGAGAGTTCCGGACGCGTACTATAAGTCAGACGATTTAAAACAACAGTCTTTCTGCTAAGAGAGAAAACCATATTTTTTAAGGGAGTTGCTCCCTCTACTGGGGGAATGTTGCCTTACTGAATCTCATACTCAGTATTCATTCATCTGGCCCCTCTTGGTGGGGAGAAAGAGAACAGCAGCAGCTTCCAGGAAGATGAATATTATTCCACTGACGGTTAGTTAATTAGTTTATGTGGCAAATACCTCATTATGTCTGCAATATATAATAAAATACTTATTGTTGTTGAGCGCAAAAAAATTCAATACTGAAAAGTAATATGAAAACACAAAATGCAGAATTTTTAATATAGTTTTCGAGATCATTGAAACATTTTTGAGAAACTTGGCTCTGTAATTCAGACCTCTCACTGTTGTTGACTTTGAAGATGAAATTTCCATTAGGAAATCACAGAAAAAATGTTATCAGACACATGCAGTAGTGTCTGGTATGATTCTACTATTTTGAATATCCAGACAGTTGCTGAACAGTTGCTAAATAAATGTTGAAACAACCTCCGACATGTGATCAAGTAGTACATTCTAATGTAACATAACATACCATGTGCACATTTTAATGTAGTCTGCCCACATAAAAAAGAATGTGCACTTAAGTAATTGCTAGACATTGGCATTCTAGTCTCAATTTAACTGGTAACACTTTACATTAAGTGTTTACTTACTAACGTTAACTAATGCATTAGTTAATATGAACAACACATGAAGTAACACATTAACAATAATTAACTAACGTTAAGTAAACATGTAACAGTTGCATTAGTTAATGCTGTGTTTTTATGAAGCGCAGACTAAGTGGTGTTGACTAACATGAAGTAATGCATTAGTTAACATGAACAACACATGAAGTAACACCTTAACAATAATTAACTAATGTTAAGTAAACATGTAACAGTTGCATTAGTTAATGCTGTGTTTTTATGAAGCGCAGACTAAGTGGTGTTGACTAACATGAAGTAATGCATTAGTTAACATGAACAACACATGAAGTAACACCTTAACAATAATTAACTAATGTTAAGTAAACATGTAACAGTTGCATTAGTTAATGCTGTGTTTTTATGAAGTGCAGACTAAGTGGTGTTGACTAACATGAAGTAATGCATTAGTTAACATGAACAACACATGAAGTAACACCTTAACAATAATTAACTAATGTTAAGTAAACATGTAACAGTTGCGGTTCCTGTTTTGGCTCTTTGTTGCTCGCACCTTTTTTAGAGCTTTAGTGTTAGTGTATGTAAATCAGTACAATGTAATATATTCCTTTAAGGTCGCACCAATATGTTACATTCTGATGTATGTTATGTACATTTGTCTTTGTAAAGATGTAAAGTGAAAACCAATAATGTTTTAGTGATGCATTACTAACATCTATTAAACTGAACAAGACCTAAAAATGTTTAGTAATGTTTAATAGATGTTAGTAATGCATTACTAAAACATTATTGGTTTTCACTTTACATCAGCTATATTTAATTCACTGAACAAGACCTAATAAATGTTTAGTAATGATTAATAGATTTTAGTAATGCACAAATCAGTACATTTACACGCTCTTATTCAGAGTGACAATCAATGCATTTAGGCATGTAGATATGGCCAAGACGATCTGCTGCAACCAGTAGTTCAAACCAAGAATCAGAATGGGGAAGAAAGGTGATTAAAGTTACTTTGAATGTGGCATGGTTGTTGGTTGACTGAGTCTGAGTATTTCAGAAACTGCTGATCTACTGGGATTTTCACAGCAGCTCTGTGGGCACAAATGCCTTGTTGATGCCAGAGGTCACAGGAGGCATGCAGAAGAGTATCTCTGAAATCACAATATGCTGAACCTTGATGTGGATGGGCAGAAGACCTCACCGGGTGACCACACCGAATCTTCTCAAACTGGTTTCTTGAACATGACAATGAGTTCACTATACTCGAATGGCCTCCAGAGTCACCTGGAGTACACCAGTACATGGAGGGGACTGTAGGAGGGCAACAACCCAGCAGCAGGACCACTAACTCCTCCTTTGTGCAAGGAGGAACAGGAGGAGCAGTGCCAGAGTCCTGCAAAATGACCTCCAGCAGGCCACTAATATCCATGTTTCTGCTCAAACTGTCAGAAACAGACTCCATGAGGGTGGTATGAGGGCCCAACGTCCACAAGTGGGGCTTGTGCTTACAACCCAACACCGTGCAGGGTGACTGGCATTTGACAGAGAACAACAAGATTGCCAGATTCACCATTGGTGCCCTTTGCTCTTCACCGATGAGAGTGGGTTCACACTGAGCACATGTGACAGACATGACAGAGTCTGGAGACGCTGTGGAGAACATTCTGCTGCCTGCAACATCCTCCAGCATGACCGGTTTGGCAGTGGGTCAGTAATGGTGTGGGGAGGCATTTCTTTGTAGGGCCGCACAGACCTCCATGTGCTAGCCAGAGATACCCTGACTGCCATTAGGTACCGGGATGAGATCCTCAGACCCATTGTGAGACCATATGCTGGTGCAGTGGGCCCGGGGTTCTTTCTGATGCATGACAATGCTAGGCCTCATGTATCTGAAGTGTGTCAGCAGTTCCTGCATGATGAAGGCATTGATGCTATGGACTGGCCTGCCCGTTCCCCAGACATGAATCCAATTGAGCTGGGACATCATCCACCATCGCCACGTTGCACCACAGACTGTCCAGGAGTTGACTGATGCTTTAACCTAGGTCTGGGAGGAGATTCCTCAGGAGCCCAGGTGTTGTAGGGAGGTCATACAGGCACGTGGAAGCCACACATTTGAGCCTAATTTTAACTTGTCTTGAGGAATTTCCACTGAAGTTGGACCAGCCTGTCATTTGATTTTCCACTTTGATTTTGAGAAGGATTCCAAATCCAAACCTCCATGGGATAATTTTGATTTACATTGATCATTTTTTAAATGTTGTTCTCAATGTCACGTTGAGGACCCCGGCCCCTCCCTTTTGGGCGTGTGTTTACGTTGTCCACGTGCATCGTCTGCGTCTGTGGAACTACGTGGTTATGTCTTGTGATAATCTGTCTCACCTGTGACTCTCATAATCACGTGGGGCTAATGTGGTTTGTCTATTTAATGTGCGCTCGCGCAGTGTCCTGTGCTCATCCTTGTCTAAAGCTGGGCGTACACTGTGCGATTTTTGGCCCATTTTCAGCCGATTTTTCACTCGTGCGACTATTTTTCGATCGGGCCGAGTTTCGGCTCAATCGCGTGTGGTGCATCGTATAGTTTACACAGGTAAACGAGGAGCGATTCACACCTCACGACCAACTCCCGATCAGAAATCGCAGCGTCGCAAGAATATCAAACATGTTTGAAATTCAAATCGCTCCTCGTGAGATCGCATGAGAGCGTCGGGTCGTATAGTGTGAGTATGTGAATCGTGAGCTGTGAATTTTTAAACCCTGCGATTTAGTCGTACAGTTTGAGCTGGAGCTGAGTACACGATTTAAAATATCGTACAGTGTACGCCCAGCTTAAGTCTACACGTTTCAGTGTGAGTGTTACTTGTTCTCCGTGCGCTTTACGCGCTATATGTTTAGTGAAATAAAAGTGACGTCAGTGGTGTGGTACTGACTTCATTCTACAAATAAAACAGTGGCTAATGAATCACTTCAAAATCCATTCAGATATCAACTGTGGTACTGTAGCATGTAACCGATCTAGATGTGCTACATACTTTAATAAACACAGCCACCAAATCTGCCACAAAAGGATAATTTGTCATCACTCACTCATCCGCACCACAGCAGGAGTTGTCTACTGCATTACTTACAATTATTTTATTTTGGAGAAACCATCACTTGCTGATATTTTTGTTGAACAACTACAGACCATATATGCGCGTGTGTGTGTACGTGCGTAATAAAACATGTTGCCAGATGTAATGCCAGATGTATATCACTACTTTAAACAAAATCTTCAGTTTTTGCTACTGGGAATGGAGTTATATTTTTAGCTTTTCTCTGTTCCTTGCGCAGCCTAATAATAACTGTCGTAACTAATTCCGTAAAATGCAGTTCTAGTTTACCCTGAGCAGTTCAACACATTAAAGCATGATAGACTACACTGTCTACCATTTCATGGTATATATAAATATAGTCAATAAAGCTTCACTAACAAGGTCCAGTAACTCTAAATAAGTTCGGTTTAATTTCTTGGCCCAGCCACCAGCCTCTCTGGCTTTCTATTACTGAGGTCTGACGTAAGCCGTTACAACT
This sequence comes from Brachyhypopomus gauderio, assembly GCF_052324685.1. Taxonomy (NCBI): domain Eukaryota; kingdom Metazoa; phylum Chordata; class Actinopteri; order Gymnotiformes; family Hypopomidae; genus Brachyhypopomus; species Brachyhypopomus gauderio. Next base: position 8,790,284 of record NC_135220.1, on the reverse strand, counting down.
GATCAAGACCCGGCTAATGGAGCACGGAGAAGCGTCTCTGTCAAGACCCGACTAATGGAGCACGGAGCAGTGTCTGTGGTCGTTTCTCCCATGCCTGCGTTTCCCATGGCGCCTGCTATTGCGTTGATACGCGGGGGTACATTTTAATTGTTATTTTAACTTAGCTGGCGCTTTTTTGCTAAGCGTTTTATTCTCAAGTTTGTTTTATTTTCTATGATCTCAGTCGGCCATGACCGTGGAGCAGAATGTCCTCCAGCAGCACTCCCAGAAGGTAAGCGGCTCCGCGCCCGTCTGGGGGAGTTAGCTGGGCGGGGTAGCTGGTTAGCTTAGCTGTTAGCCGTTAGCTACATGTCCAGGTGTGGCGGGCACCGTTATCTGGCTAGTCGCGAACGCTGGACTGCACACAAGTCTGCGTTCACTCGCGTTAATATGCGACGCGACGCTCAGGCGGATTTGTGTTGTGTGAGACACGCACACGTCAGATCACCCATGTTCGCACGAAAACGTTAGCGCGCTAGCTAGCGCACGAGCTAATGTTGACATGGCTGCGTGACACGCCTAGAAACGAGTGCGCGAGCTCGCGGCCGCACCGCGTTTGGGTGAACGACAGACGGACTAGAGCTAACGACAGACAGCTCAGTTAGCTACAGACGGACTAGAGCTAACGACAGACAGCTCAGTTAGCTACAGACGGACTAGAGCTAACGACAGACAGCTCAGTTAGCTACAGCCAATTAAAACACCAGTTCCAGCTACATAGTTGTGTTGGCTAACCGTCCATCAAAAATATCAACAAAACTGCCAAGGGTGTCAAGTCGTGTATAGACCAACCCTAACCCCTAACTAACTGTACCTAACACTAACCCCTAACTAACTACCTAACACTAACCCCTCACTAACTGTACCTAACACTAACCCCTCACTAACTGACTTTGGGTAAACACAATTAAATAATTTGTGTGCAGTGTTTGACATGGCGCAGGTTAAATCACTATTGCGAAATGTTTGTTTACGAGTCAGTCGGGCAGTTAACATGTCAGGTTAGAGGTTGCTGGCGTGATCAATTACACATGTTGGCAGGTGCTGTGTTTGGCAGCTGTGTGTGATGGCACATCTCACAGAGCAACACAGTTGTGCACACTGCCGAGTTCAGTGCAATTTCCGCTGTTAAGCTGGTTAGCTGACTAAATGTGTGAATCTCCTGCTACATTACTACTATTTTAGTTTGCTTTGTTTGCGAGCAAGATGCAGTTTTTTCCCCAAATGCAACCTGAGTTTGGATGTAAGACAAGTGTAGCCTCACTGTAGTGAACAGTAATGCGGTGCCTCTGTGTGTAGAGGAGTTGTGGTGGTCAGTGACTGCACTTTATTTAGCTACTGTTATATCCGCCGGGCAAATAAGTACACAAAGTGACTAATTATTATGTATAAAGAGCACATTTGTACTTGCTGCAAAATACCTTGTTGGTTCTCATGATCTGCAGTTGCCTGATGGGTCCAAACGTGCAGTGTGGGTCTGATTGGCTCCATGTGTGCCCCTTCATGAATTCTCTTAGTTTTCTGAAATCCTAAATGACTTGTTGAATGTTTCATGGTTAGTTTGCAGTACTTCTAAGTTTTGACTTTTGTAGCACTGAGCAGGTTACAAACTAGGCTAGTTTAGGTAGTGTTTATCAAACGAGGCTAGTTTAGGTAGTGTTTATCACAGCTGTGTAAACCTAGATGGACCAACACAATAAAAGCTGATCAAGTCAAATCTGACATCATTACACACAGAACTCCACAAATAGACCTGAACACATTTTTGGCCCCTTCTCAAAATTGTAACGACATCATTAAAAACTTTATAGCCTGTGGCCCGGTAGCCAACCTCCCTGGCTGTGGACTGACATGAAAAACTGTTCGAAAATTGCAATGAAGGGATGTTTGAATGATGGCTGAAGAACTTAAGTCCACTTCTAAACAGATCCAAGCAGACCTGCTGACGTGGTACAACAGTGTCTGCGCACACACTATCACTACCTGAGTGAAGTCGTTAGAGAGTTAAGAGGAACCCTCAACGGGAGTTTGAACGTATCGGAGGAACACACACTCCTTTTGGGAGAATATCCAAAATGGACCTTTTGGTAATGAGCATCATTGTACCATTTAGAAGAAAAAAAAACAAAATTAGGCCTTCAAAGAAAAGTACAGTTTCCCTTGACTGTGTGCATGACATTCGAAGACAACCAAAGAATTTGAAAGTGCAGCGTCATGCCTGGTGTGGCAGAGTATAGGCTTATTTCAAAACACACTCAAAAATTATGCCAAAAAGGCACAAAGCACTGGAGAGATTTGACGTGGCAAAGAGTCCAAATCTAAATCCATACATCATCTGTAGAGAGATCTCAAAACAGAATTTTGAGAGGGCACCTTTTAAATCCAAGACCTGGAGCAGCTGGTGGGTGAACAGTGTTCCACATTTTCAGCAGCAGAGTGCACTCTAAACTCCCTCATGGTTACAGTCAATTGCTACCAAATATTAGGTATGGAGTTCTGTGTGGACTAATGTCAGATTAGATTAGAACAAAATAAATACATGTGAATACCAAAGTGTATGTAATTGCAACATTCTTCTTGGAGAAGTGGTGTACAGGTCACAGGTGTATGTCACCTGTCTTTATATGGATGCACCAAGCCTTTAGTTGGTTTGGATCCACCCATTTGGGTAACTTTGGATTCCATTCTTGGGAGGAGCACTTTTTCGCGTGTGTGCGCGTCTAGATTAGGGTTAGGGTTATGGTTAGCTTGCTGGAAGAGCTTGTTGGTGATACAGTGGTGGTGATTTAAAGCTCTCTCACCCAGCATGGTTCTTGGTGGCTCCTCCCACATGCTCAATGTCAATCTAGCTTTTAGACATGGTCTGTCTTGAGTTAGCCTACATTAGCCAACTTCATACGACTGCTAAGCACTTGATGAGATCCTAAGAAGTATTGTGCAACCTGCATTGCATTAGCACTCTCCCATTATAAAAGCGCTTGAAGTTGCAAGCAAACAAAAACAGTTTCAGGGGTTCATTACTCATTGATCCACCCAGCTCCTGCTTTACCCTGTTGTCAAGTGCAGACGTTTTGTGTTTGGTAACACAGCGCTCACTCTCTTTTTTTGATAGCACCAACAGACATTACTGAATCAGCTGAGGGAAGTGACTGGAACCACAGACCTTCAGCTTCTACAACAGGCCCTGCAGGTAAAGAGTCCGGCGCCTCCTCACGCCTCATGTCTCTCCTCACACCTCACTCTTCTCCTCTCTCCTCACACCTCGCCTCTCCTCACGTCTCTCCTCACACCTCACTTTTCTCCTCTCTCCTCACGTCTCTCCTCATGCCTCTCCTCACACCTCACTCTTCTCCTCTCTCCTCACACCTCACATCTCTCCTCACGCTTCTCCTCACACCTCACTCTTCTCCTCTCTCCTCACACCTCACGCCTCTCCTCACGCCTCTCCTCACACCTCACTCTTCTCCTCTCTCCTCATGCCTCTCCTCACACCTCACTCTTCTCCTCTCTCCTCATGCCTCTCCTCACACCTCACTCTTCTCCTCTCTCCTCATGCCTCTCCTCATGCCTCTCCTCACACCTCACTCTTCTCCTCTCTCCTCACGCCTCTCCTCACACCTCACTCTTCTCCTCTCTCCTCACGCCTCTCCTCACACCTCACTCTTCTCTCTCCTCATGCCTCTCCTCACACCTCTCCTTACACCTCACTCTTCTCCTCTCTCCTCACACCTCACGCCTCTCCTCACACCTCTCCTCACACCTCTCTTCTCCTCTCTCCTCACACCTCTCCTTACACCTCACTCTTCTCCTCTCTCCTCACGCCTCTCCTTACACCTCACTCTTCTCCTCTCTCCTCACGCCTCTCCTCACACCTCACTCTTCTCCTCTCTCCTCACACCTCACGCCTCTCCTCACACCTCTCCTCACACCTCACTCTTCTCCTCTCTCCTCACACCTCACTCTTCTCCTCTCTCCTCACACCTCTCCTTACACCTCACTCTTCTCCTCTCTCCTCACGCCTCTCCTTACACCTCACTCTTCTCCTCTCTCCTCACGCCTCTCCTTACACCTCACTCTTCTCCTCTCTCCTCACGCCTCTCCTCACACCTCACTCTTCTCCTCTCTCCTCACGCCTCTCCTCATGCCTCTCCTCACATCTCACTCTTCTCCTCTCTCCTCACGCCTCTCTTCACAACTCCGACTGGATTATGTGGAGCGTTTTCTTGTTTTTCTCTTAGCCTTTTTTAACCAGGCTAACAGAGAATTCACGTACTGTGGCTCCGGTTTATAAGCCTTTTGCTGTCGAGTATGAAGTGGCGGTTTTGGTTTGTTTTCTTTTCAGGTCAGCAATGGTGACCTAGCTGAGGCAGTAGCCTTCCTCACAGAGAAGAACGCCAAAGTCCCTCAGCAGGATGAAGCCACCTACTACCAGACTGCCCAGATTGGCAATGACCGATACATCAGCGTGGGCAGTCAGGCAGACACTAGTAAGTTGTGTGTGTGTGTGTGTGTGTGTGTGTGTCCGTGTCCGTGTCCGGAGTGTTTCACTGCTTCTTATGATGAAGTCGTGACACAGGACAAGACACTGACCATGGCCTGTAAAAGTCTCATCTGGGAGCCAGACCGTAAAAGCAGTGAAGTGTTGTTGCACAGTATGTGGAAAAACTAACATGGGAAATTAATGTGGTTCTGAAGTCTTCCTGTGGCAACCCTGCACAGATACCGAGTACAGGAGCTGTTCCAGTTCCCTATAGCTCAATTAATTTACTCACATTAACTTGTATACATACCGGCTACTGTTAAGTGCTGTCTGTGATTAATGGCAAATGTACAATGCAGCCTATATCACTGGATGAGTCATAAAGTATTTAATGATGCCATCTCTTGTGAATGCTTGACCTGTTGGTCTGGCTCATGACAGTGGCTTTGTGGGTCACTTGAGAACAGCATCGCCTTAAAAAACCTGCTTGTTCATTCTTCCTGTATGACATAAACAGCAGTAAAGAACCTAAAGCTCCATGGCGATAAACTGCTGACCTATGAAATTAAAAATGTGACCTTTTGAGTGCTGCTTTGCTCTCTCCAAACCTCTTAGTTGTAATGAATGTAAGAATATATTTTATTTTCCGGGTTTGAGATATGACTTGCTGTTAGTGCGTGTGTGTTAGTGCGTGCGAGAAAATTCTGGATGGCCCAATCAAATTGATGGGGCCTCTGCTTGTGTCCCACCCAGACTGAATGCATGTGGCTTGTGTCGTTTCAGACGTGATTGACCTGACCGGAGATGATAAGGATGACCTCCAGAGAGCCATCGCCCTCAGCCTGGAGGAGTCCAATCGCGCCTTTAGGGAAACGGGCATCACCGACGAGGAGCAGGCCATTAGCCGGTGAGGCCGCCGCCCACGCCACACCCCTTGTGCCTCCAGCCACGCCCATCCCACCTTAGTTTAGTAGCCGTGATGCTCAGCAGGCTGCGTGTGCTGTGCCCTCTTACCTCAACAAACAGTTGTATTTTTTTATGTTTTAATGTTTTTACATTACTGGTATAACGGCAAGTTTGACATCTTGTGCTGTCAGAGTGTTGGAGGCCAGCATAGCAGAGACCAAGGCCAGTCTAACACGCTCCCACCCGGAGGTGTGGAGCGACTCGCCCAACCCACACGACCGCAAGAGGCAGGACAGCTGCCCCGTGGGCCTGAAGAATGTGGGCAACACCTGCTGGTTCAGTGCAGTTATACAGGTCAGTCCACCGCACCCCACCTGGTACCTGGACCACCGCGCCTGGTACCTGGACCACCGCGCCGTCTCCCTGTGGCTCTGGGGTTTTCTTTTCAGGTGCTGAAGTCCAGCAGATCATGCTTCATTTTTACAAATAAAGAAAACGACACGAAAACAAAAATGTGCTGGCAGTTTGGTTTAACAGCATAATGTGTTAGAAACGATGGGACCCAATCAGCTATATTTAAATAATGCACTCAGCTTCATTGAAATCATTAATCAGAAACACCTTGCAGTCCAGAGACTAGAGGCCAGCACAGTGGCCACGACACTTACCACGTCACCACCAGCTGCTGTGTCTGTCTGCCCCCCAGCTGATACCCAGACAGACTGTGGCACTCTGGGTAAGCACTGGGGGGTAGAATGGTTGCTGTGGTAATGGTAAAATTACTGTTGACTGCATATATATTGAACATTATGTGTATTATGTAACAACATTATTATTCGTTGTCAGCATTACCGTAGCAGTCGTGTGACTTCCGAGCGCGTTTCCCAGAGGGACATCTCGTATCCGAGTTGGGTGGTTGGTTACGGTAACTGTGCCAACGCGGGTCCCGCTGCTCACCTGGTGCTGTTGACCTCTTATGGCCCCTACACCTAAACCCTAAACCCTAACACCAACACAGCAGCCTGGCATAGTCATACATCACAGCAGAGCTGAGTTCTGTACGGAAAAGCATATAAATGTGTTATCGCAAATAAAATAGACCTGTCCATTTCTAGTTGTTGGTTCAACGCTGCGGTTCAGTCAGCCTGCAATATGAGTTAAAGTGGCAAATGTTACAATGGAAAGAAATCTCAGTAACATTTCATATTGCTTCCCACGCCTTTTTGGACTGGGTTCTGTATGCTCTACTGACCCATTCTGTGTGATCTTTTGTTTTTTCAGTCTCTGTTCAACCTGTTGGAGTTCCAGAGGTTGGTGCTGCACTATTCTCCTCCTGCCAGGGTTCAGGACTTGCCTCGCAACCAGAAGGTAAGAGCCCCCCAACCCCCACCCCTCCCGTTCCCCGCTGGTACGGGTCTGCGTCCCGGAGGGCGCTCCGTTCTTTGAGTGGCCTTCTGTAAGCTGTGAGGCCCCTGGCGCCTTCGCTGCCCGTGTGTTCCCTCTACTTGCTCCCTTCCCTCTCCGCCCTCGCTGTGTCTGCATCTCAGCAGCCGTAGTGTCTGGCAGTGCGGACCGTGTGATAAAGTGCTCGGCCTCAGCAGCCCCACTGCTCCCTCCACCCCTCCCTTGTGGCGGTGTCGGCTCCCGCGGCCTGTAATCTGCGCTAAGCTGAGTCCCTGCGCTCAGCATCTCTGCCGGGAGATCTGGGTGCACTGGGGCCGTAAGCTGTTATCGCTGCAGGCAGTGCTGGGAAGAGGTGAGGAAGCTGTTAGTAAAGGTGACCGAGACCGCGTCACCACGGCTCTGGGCACAGCTCGCAGACCCCCCCCCCCCCCCCCCCCCCCCCCAGCGGGGACAGAACTAGGCCAACAACATTGCGCTAAGCAGCTTGCACCATGCTAAAGTGTAAACTTGACATACCTGTTTCTCTCTCTCTCCAGCTTGAGCGTGTAACATATAGACACACGTCACGTTTCACCTGCATGTGCCTTTTCTATTAATACAGTGATTTGCAGGATTTTTTGCCACTTCATGGTGTAAAATGAAATTCAAAGATAAATGTGCATAGAAAGTAGGGGTGACCTGCAATAGTCACTGATTCGACTATAGTCAACTATACCCCTTAGTCGACTATGAACGTCATAGTCGAATGTACCATTCTAACTGCATGGCGGTGCCCAAGGATGCTGCTAAGAATTAGTTGTTACATGAAATGTCTGTTTTCGTTACATATATTTTAAATGATGTATGTGGATAACAATAGGCATCTTCCTTACTACACATCACGACCTGCAGTTGCACAATCCAAATGAGCGGAGCTGAACACGCTACAGGATTGTCAGCATCTGCCGAGATTATAATGGCTACTAAAAAAAGTGGGAGTATTTTGCACAAGATAAAGATGAATCAAACAAAGTAAAGTGCAAGTTATGTCATCTTGTTTTTCATTTCACACGACAACAACCAACATGGCATACCATTTAATACGGGTAAGGCGGAAAAAAAAGCAGTTCAGCCGTTTGTCGTTTCGGTCGTGTTGTCTCGGCAAGTAGGCCTATAAACATTTTTTGTTGTTGTTTGCTTTTTAACCACCATTACTTGAACCTTTACTTATATTTTTTTTGCTGTTGTGTTGCAAATTGTTTTAATTTTTTCAGGCAGGCATATTTTATTAAAAATATTTTTTGACATATATATAATAAATATATATATATTCTCTAACGTTTCATAAAAAAAAAAAGTAAATAAATAAATAAAAGCTGAATAAATCCAACCTACCATGTTTATTCATGGTGTTTTAGATTTTTCCTTTGAAGTGGAAAAAGTCCTGAATGAGATCCCATTTAAACGTGCTCTGTTTAAGGTGTTCTAGAAAAAAATCCCTATTTTCCCTATTAGTCGACTAAAGGGAAAATCTGACGAATCGGATTCGACTATGAAAATCCTTAGTTGAAGACACCTCTAATAGAAAGTCATGTAGACTGAGTCATATGAAAATTTTATGTTGGGAAAAAACATAAAATTCAGAAACCTAAAAGATAACAGGCTGCCCACAGCAGGGAAATCTAGCAGAACTAACTGCAAAAGAAGTTTGGCAGCCAGCGTAAGTCCAACATGGACGCCACCGGTTCAGATCAGCCGTGTGTTTTAGCCGCACTCTCTGTCCAGGAGCATCGGAACCTGCCCTTCATGCAGGAGTTGCGACATCTCTTCTCGCTGATGGTGGGCTCACGCAGGAAATACGTGGACCCTTCTAAGGCCGTGGAGATCCTGAAGGATGCGTTTAAGTCCAGCGAGTCACAGCAGGTCAGTGTTCTTGGCTGCCATGTTGACACAGCTCAGAGTCAGGCTGAGAGCTTCCGGCTGTCTGGGGTGCCTTCAACCCTGATATTAATCCTGGACCACCCGATCCTGAGTTACCATCAGTGCAAAAGCTGTATTGATTAAATCAGTTCCTGTATGCTAATGTGTTTTAAAACGTATCCATGATTGAAATATATAATGGACATCGATTGCTATTGTAAAGCATTATAATGGTGTTTGTATGATCTGTGTGTTGACTTTCCTTGCCAATGCAAACTACTTCTGGCTGTTTCATGACCTTGTGAAAGATTTGGTGGGGTGTGTCTGTCTTAATAGCAGGATGTCAGCGAGTTCACTCATAAACTGCTGGACTGGCTGGAGGATGCTTTTCAGATGAAGGCGGAGGAAGACAGGTATGGCACACGTGCACCCAGCGAGCGCTGAGAGAAGCATGTCATGGTTTTAACACTCCACATGTATGTCCTCTTTGGCTCTACATGTACCTCTCCCTGATCGATCAGTGATGTATTTACTGGATCTCCCTGATCGATCAGTGATGTCTTTACTGGATCTCCCTGATCGATCAGTGATGTCTTTACTGGATCTCCCTGATCGATCAGTGATGTATTTACTGGATCTCCCTGATCGATCAGTGATGTATTTACTGGATCTCCCTGATCGATCAGTGATGTATTCAGAGTTTGTTTACTGCAGTTGTGGAACTCTGACAACTCAAGGGCATCACTTATGTGACATCAATTAGTTCCGCTGAATAAGTGGCGTCTGAACGTGGTCCGAGTGGGGAATTTCAGGCAGGTAGCCTTTTCCTCCCAGCGGGGGTGAGTTCCTGCCGGCCAGTAGCTCTTCAGTGTCTCTTCTTTTCTCAGAGAGGGAGAGAAGCCAAAGAACCCCATGGTGGAGCTGTTCTACGGCCGCTTCCTGGCTGTGGGCGTTCTCGAAGGTGAGGCATTATCGCCGACAGGAGTGAGTTAGTATCCCCACCCCCCCTCGGCTGAGGCAGAGAGACCCCGTGGCCTCTTGGTTAAAGGTGACCTCATGGTAATGAGAGCCAAAGGGCTGTAGCTGTCATTGATCCTCTGATTGATTGATCCGCTGATTATGCATGACAGTGCTGACTTGAAGCACTTTGATGTGTCATTTAGAGCACCTGTTGGCTGGTTATGGTAGATGCTAGGGCAGTCATGGCCTGGAGATTAGGGACCTGGTCTTGAGACTGGAGGGTCGTGGGTTCGCTCCCCAGGCCATGACTCGTGTGCCCTTGAGCGATGCCCCTAACCCTAACTGCTCCCTTAAAACTGCCAGGCTTAAAAGATCACAATTGACAAATATGGCAACATAATGGTGTAGGTTGTTTGTTTGTTTTTATTTTGCTTTATTTATTTATTTATTTATTTGGTCATGGTAAGCAGGTTGATCGGGATGCACAGTCTAGGCTGTAATCCTAGAAAGTCTGGGCCCGATGCCTGACGAACACACAGTCCTGCTGCAGGGCACACACTCATTCTCACATGAGTCATGACCCACTTCTGCTTGTCAGTGTTTGATTTGTTTGAGTGAAAACATGTAAACAAGGTGGGTGTCTTTATAAAGCTGTGTGTCCCCACCCACCCCGCACAGGAAAGAAATTTGAGAACACGGAGACGTTTGGGCAGTACCCACTTCAGGTGAATGGTTTCAAAGACCTTCACGAGTGTCTGGAGGCAGCCATGGTGGAGGGAGAGATCGAGTCTCTACATTCTGCAGAAAACTCTGCTAAATCTGGACAGGAGGTCAGCACTCACCTCTAATCCCTGATGAAGCCCTGCTGATTATACCACACAGGTCTACACATCTCCTCTTGAACACAACAGCACATGTCCCAGACCCTGTTGTGCAAACTGCAAGCTCCTCCCCCACCTGAGACACATACCTATGGTCTCTGTCCCCCCCCAGACATATAAGCAGACCAACCCTCGAACCCTCACCACACCACACATGCCCCACACACTAGGCCACACCCCCGTCTGTCTGAGGGCTTATTGAAACCCGAGAAACCAGGTTCCTCTGGGGCACAGCTGCAGAGACAGTGATTTGTAACGTTTCAGCTGGGTACACGTGCCGTGAGAGGCTCCTCAACACCCTGCTGTTTACGAGGAGAATGCGGAGAGAGAAGAACTGGTGCTCATAACTCTTGTATCAGTAGAACTGCTGAAATGAACCCCCCCCCCCCATTGTCATTGGACAGAAGTTTGTATGTTGATTCTCTCTGTGTTGTGGATTATGTTTCTGTAAGCACATCAACATTACATAAAAGTGAATATAAAAAAAAAACTGCTTACAATGCAAATTGGTGACTTGTTGTCTCATGGCGGTAAGGGCCTAATTGGATTGTTTGGTTTGACTCAGCACTGGTTCACAGAGCTGCCACCAGTTTTGACCTTTGAGCTGTCGAGGTTCGAGTTCAACCAGGCCTTGGGTCGTCCCGAGAAGATCCACAACAAGCTGGAGTTCCCGCCCATTCTCTACATGGACAGGTGCGCCACACGCTGCCTGAATGCGCCTCCTGTTCACCCCTCACACAGGACCTCAACACCTTCAAGCTTCATCTCATTATCCATATACGGTTTCTGAGGAAGACACCACCTGCACCGTCCTGTTCACTTCCTGATGTTGGCCTGATTATCTTTGGAAAATCCCTGACTGGAACCTCTCCTCAGGTACATGGACCGGAACCGGGACATCACTCGGATCAAACGGGAGGAGATCAGGAGACTTAAGGAGCACCTGACCGTCCTGCAGCAGCGGCTGGAGAGGTCAGGCTAGTGCAACCCACTCTGCCTCCACAGGGGGGCACCAAATGCACACTTCCCACCTGGACTTTCTCACTTTTGTCTCCATAACCCAATTCAATAGCGTCACACTGTAATTGTTTGTCAGGGGAATTTGGCGGCAATACGCCCGAATATGTGTAGCCTTGTTGCCTGTGTAGGGCAGAAGTGAGAACACAGTTTGCTCAAGTGCCATTTATAGATCTTGAAATCTAGATGACGGTCTGGAACTCGAGCTTTCTCTCACCCTCCTCCCCTGAGAGCGATCAGTGTTCACCAGAATGTTCTCCTCTGCTGTTGAAGGTATCTCAGCTATGGCTCTGGCCCCAAAAGGTTTCCTTTGGCCGACGTCCTTCAGTACGCAATGGAGTTTGCCTCCAGCAAACCCGTCTGCACCTCGCCTGTAGAAGATATCGACACGTCAGCGCCACCTGGTGGCACAACTGCACAGGTGCCTCCAGCGCTAAGGCAAGGACCAATTATTTCTCTCTCTTTACTTTTTGTTTTATAGTTTTTTGTTATTAATTCATGGCTGTTTGATTTTAGTTTCTTTTTAGGAACTACAGTAATTACTGTAGTTTAGACAACTGATCTGTAAACCAGATCTGCAGCACACCGGAAGCCCCAGATTTCATTTGCATGTGCAGAAATTGTATTTATTTTTGCAGATTTATACACAAATGTACTCGTCGGGTCATGGCTAGGCGTTAGCTAGGCAGCTGTTCACGCACCTCCGCACTGCCGTTTTTGCTGTGCCGCGGTGCGTTATGGGAGGTCTACGGTTTTTGACTGCCGTGTGCTCGTCGTCCACTGTGTGTAGCTGTGTGGAGCCTCCGCCCGCCGGTGACGTCTCCGCCCCCCAACAGCAGCACCAGCCTCCACCGCAGCCGCCGCGCGTCCCCGTCCACA